>NW_007063193.1:0-1152 GCF_000164805.1 Carlito syrichta | reverse complement strand
TATGAAGTTGCTTAAGCTTCCCTAATTCTACCAAGCTGTTCCATGCCTCTGCATGTTATTTGCTCTCCTTCTATCGGAAATTGCCTTTCCACTCCTTATTTCATTGAAAATTTTTGATTCATTCATTGACATGTGTTTGAGTTGTTACCTCCTCTGGGAAGCATTCCTCTTCATCAGTGTCATTTTTCTCTCCATGCACACAAAAAATCATGTGAGTACACAGTGACAAGGCAGTCTTCTGCAAACCAAGAAGTGAGCCCTCACCAGAAGCTGACCATACACGTGCCTTAATCTCAGAATTCCTTTATACTATCAATGTACCTACCTCTTACCTCTATTCAACCAATTTGATAGATATTTGTGAAATACATACTATAGACCAGAGCTCATAATGACTGGCGGACAAAGCAAATGGTGTTCTCCCTACAGGGACTTCATTTCAGTTACCTTTGGTGCATAGTAAATTGCCACAAAACTTAGTCCTTCTTGAATCTTGTGACTTCTGTAGTTGAGATAGTCAGGAAGGCCCCAACTGGGCAGCTAGCTTGTTGTCTTCATGGGTTGTAGTTAAATGGTGGCTGAAGCTGGAACCGCAAAGGAGGGAGTATGGAGCATCTGTTAGCTGCCAAGCATCTCTCTCTTTTAATGTGGTCTCAGAGCCTTTCCATGTGGTTTCTCTGCATAAGCTAGTTTGGGTTTTCTCATAGCATGGCATCCACAGGGCAGTCTGTTTGCTTATGTGGCAGCTGCAGACTTCAATAGTGAGAATTCCAGAAAACAAGGCAGAAGCCTGCAGGACTCAGCCTTGGAAGTCACTCAATGTCATTTCTGCTGCATTTTCTTACCTCTAAGTGGGTCACTAGCTAACCTGCCCAGATTTAAAGGCAGGGGAGTTAGGCTGTCTCTCATGATGGGTGATTTCAGGTTCTAGATAAGTATATGGGATTGGCGATGTTGAACCATTTTTGGAAAGACACGACCCTAGCACTTACCATACATCTAGCACTTACCCTACTTTGATGAATATACATCTCCCTATTTAGACCACAGTTTTGTTGAGATCATGATTTAGATCTTATTCTTTGTTCTCAAAACTTAACACAGTGTTTAGAAGAGCGGTATAGTTTGAATAGTTGCCCCCTTCAAATCTCT
>NW_007063192.1:0-868 GCF_000164805.1 Carlito syrichta | reverse complement strand
TCAAGAAAGAAAGAAAAAAGGCAATATCGTGCTGGGGGGAAGCTACATTACATTAAACACTAAAGTAGATGGTTGAACACATACAGACAGTTATACTACAAGGCAAAAATAAGTGCTAAGAAGGATATATGCTCATTACATCTTTGTCTCTCAGTTTCAACACTGTCTTCTGCAGTACATAGCCAGGACTTTGCAAATCTCATCTCTCCATTGTGGCCTCTTCCTTCCTGGCCAGATCCCTTTCCATCACCCTCAGTGCTGCCACAACCACGTGACTTCACCAGGCAAAAGCTTGTCCAGTTTTCCTGGTGTCCAATGCTCACCAAGCTGGGTGTTCAGGCTCCTCAGCGAGCCCAGATTCAGTCAAGCGTGTACCCATCCCACAGGTTTGAGTCTCAGGTCTGTGGGTTCCTCCCCTGTGTCCTCCCTCTTTTTTTAATCCCCTGTGGGGTGGAAGCTGCTACCTTTATTTGCCTCTGCAATACCTTCCTGTTCTCCTTTTGCCTTTTCAGTGAACTAGCTGAAAATTCATCATAACATGTTAGTTTGTTCAGGTTGTTGCATCAAAATGCCACAGACTTAGAGGTTTAAGGAACAGAGGTGTCTTGTCTGGCAGTTCTGGTGGCAGGAAGTCCAAATCAAGGTGTCAGCAGGGTTACTTACCCCGAGGACTTTGAGGGAGAATCTGGTTCATGCCTTTCCCCAGCTGCTGAGGGTTTGCCAGCAGTTTAGATATTCTCTGGCTTGTAAATGCATCACCCCCATCTCTGTTTTCATCTTCACCTGGTACATTCCTTGTTTGCTGTATGTGCCCAGATTTCCTCTTCTCATAAGAACATTAGTCATATTGTGTTAGAGAACCACATGG
>NW_007063191.1:0-780 GCF_000164805.1 Carlito syrichta | reverse complement strand
AAACTTTTTAAAATTTTGAAATAATTCTATGCACTCAGGAAGTTAGAAAAAAAAAGTTAGATGCACTTCAACATCCTGATAAACCTATCTTAAACTGAAATTAACTTATACTTTATTTTAAAAAATCAGTGCATGCCTATAGACCAAATAATAGAATTGTCAAACTATTAGAAAGTTTCTAAATCAGAATTAAAACAAATACCAAGGAAAAATAGATATGCCCTTCTAAACTGTGTGTAATTGGATTCAGAGAAAACTTTCTAATTATATTTGCGTTCATTTTTATGCTACTTCACAATCACCCCAAGTTACTAGGTAACAAAATTATTATGGAACTGGCTCAGAATTTTCTGTATAGTAATCAGTCTCCATGACTGAAAACACAGAGAGAACGTCAATGAGGGAGAAAGGTTTTATTCTCCTGAATCTAGATAAAGCACATGAAAATTTGCTTCTGTCCACAGGAGATTCTTACTCCTTGTCAAAGGAACAATAGGCAGCATTTATAAAAATATGATCTTTGTGCACGTTGCTAGGTTACTTCATTTTCAGTCTTTTTCTTTACAATGCAAAATGATTTTTAAATACCAAGAGAGATAAGCAATAAGGAGTAATGAAAATGGGAAGCTGATAGTGTCATTAAGGCATTGACTATAGTAATAAATATATTAGATTACATGAAGATAAAAGATATTTGAATACTAGCCAAGAAAGGGCTCCAGTCAGCCACAAACTACAGTGAGACACTGCCAGTTTTAAAATCTTCTTTTCGTTTTTCTG
>NW_007063190.1:0-827 GCF_000164805.1 Carlito syrichta | reverse complement strand
TTACCAAAATCTCTGGGATGCCTTAAAAGCTGTAATAAGAGGGGAATTTATATCCTACAAACACACATGAGGAAAATGGAAGGAACAGAATTGACAACCTAACAAGCCACCTAAAGAAGCTGGAAAAGCAAGACCACAAAAACCCTAATTTCAGCAGAAGAATCCAGATCACCAAAATAAAAGCCCAAATCCAGGACATAGAAGACAAAAAGATAATACAAAAAATCAATGAAACAAAAAGCTGGTTCTTCGAAAGGGTAAACAAGATTGATGGTCCCCTAGCTAGACTGACCAAGAAAAAACGAGAAAAAAACCAAATAAGCATAATCAGAAACACAAAAGATGAAGTCACATCTGACCCTGAAGAAATACAAAAGATCATTAGAGACTACTACGTACACTTGTATGGAAACAAACTTGAAAACCAGAAGGAAATGGAAGACTTTCTGACATCACACAACCTACCTAGGTTGGAACAAGAAGAAATTGAGACCCTAAATAAACCAATAACAATCAAGGAAATCGACCACGTAATAAGAAAACTTCCTACAAAAAAAAGCCCTGGTCCAGATGGCTTTCCAGCAGAATTCTACAAGACATTTAAGGAGGAGCTGATACCAATCCTACTGAAGGTATTCCAGGCGATTGAAAAAGATGGAACTCTCCCCAAATCATTTTACGAAGCCAACATCACATTGATACCCAAACCAGGTAAAGATCCAACAAAGAAAGAGAACTACAGGCCAATATCTTTGATGAACATAGATGCTAAAGTTCTCAACAAGATCCTAGCAAACCGGATCAGCAATACATCTCAAAAATCATGA
>NW_007063189.1:0-627 GCF_000164805.1 Carlito syrichta | reverse complement strand
CCTTGGCTGTGGAGATCTGGATTCAGTCAGTGCAGCAGCTGAAGTTGCACTCATGGTCACCAAATACTCCCCGCATAGTTTAGTGCATATACAGGAGAGCTTTGAGAATCAGGGATGAGAGCACGCACAAATCCAGGGTATACAGTTTAGCAATGAAGTGCAGTGCAGCGCAGGCTTCAATAATGTGTACCCAGGAAGACCCAGCTTCACCCCCAGTGTAACAGAGGCTCTCCGTGGTTACTTGGCAATGAAAACGGCACAGCCTTGGTAGTCCTTATTAGGTTTAAACGCCATAGGGAAAAACAACTTAGAATTCTCCCCATCCACACATAATGGTTTCCTGCTCGTGACTGTGGAGCACTTGTGTCACTCATTGCGGCAATATGCCTTGCAGATTTCTATCCGTGAAACACGGAGGTTTCACGCTAGTACGCAAAGGCCCTTTATGGAAAGGAACACAAATCAAGGGGAAAGAGTGAGAATGAGGTGTTACAGCAGGCGGCAATGAAGAATAATAGTCACAGCAAAGAGGTGTCACTGCAGCACACATTGGGCACAGACTTAAGCCAGGAAGGTGCCCGTGCACCCCAGGCCTAAGAAAGGACACTCCCACCAGCAATCCACAGT
>NW_007063188.1:0-718 GCF_000164805.1 Carlito syrichta | reverse complement strand
AAAGCTAACATCAAAGTGTTTTGCAAATTGTAAGGTGTAACTTATACTTCTAACAGTATAAAGATACGCAATGCCTCTTTCTTTCATGAATTTTTCCAACATGATACATTTTTCATTTTTTAAGGGTTTTTTTTATTTTGGGGTTTGACTCTGTCGCACAGAGTAGATGGTCACAGACAGTGGAACCTCGAACTGCTGGGCTCAGGCGACTCTTCCACTTTAGCCTTCCAAGTAGCTGGAACTACAGGCTCATGCCACCAAACCCGGCTAATTGTTTGGTTTATTGTTGAGCTCAGGAAGAAAAAAACTGAAGGTGGATCACAGGGATCAGAGTTTGACATCAAAAGAAAGACTAAAGAATGCTAAGAGTGGAGGAAGTTATCAGAAATTTGTTATGCCTTCTTATGGCACTTTTTTTACCAAGTTGATGGGCGGGAGACAGACAGGACAGTTAGCTTCGTCTTGAGCAACAGCACCATCATGAGGAAATAGTTTCATGAAGAAGTCAGAAACATCTATGCATGCCCAGCTATTGAGGAAGCAAGGATTGAACAGAACTGGTAGAAGCTAGAGCCAGATGCAGAGATTTGGGGAAATTCTGGTGAATGAGGGACCAAGATTGAGCTAGCAGCTTCCAAGAGGTCTCAGCACAGGAAGTAGAGGGCCAGGATTTCAGTTTCCTCAGAGTTTGTGTAGTTCTAGAGCATACCATTGCAGT
>NW_007063187.1:0-921 GCF_000164805.1 Carlito syrichta | reverse complement strand
CGGGGACTCGCATAGTCTGATTGGCTCAGCCACCATCTTCCCTGTCTCTCCAAGTTTCTCTTTTTTAACAAATCTTTGGTAGTGGACGATCTCTGATGTCAGAACTTGATTATTTTCCTGGTGAACAGTTTTTAGGCCTGTAGAGTTACACCTGAAATAAATTTCACCACAGAAAAGCTAATTTATAATGGCATTGAATTCAACACTTAATGAAGTAATAGTTATAAAACTTCACTGACATTTGTTGGAAAAGTATACCACAGTCCATAAGCATTTTGCAGGACTCTACATATGTGTTTCAAATGCTGGAGAGGATACAAAGATGCATTCTCAAAGAATATAAAGTTCAGTCGAGGGATGAGATAAAGTGGAGGATGACTGAGCAGACACCATCTGTCTCCTGCTTCAGGAGGAGATCAGGGGACAACATTCTAAGAAGAGTGACCTGCATGAACAAAGATGTGTGTCAGGCAAGATGATAGTTTAAGAAGTGGTGAAAGATGAGTCTAGAAATATCAGAAGACTTGAGGGAGCAAGAACTGTGATACAAGTGAAACTTAAATTGTGATCAGATAGGAGAGGGATTTGGAAATCATTTTCAGGAAGTGAATTTTAGGATGGGCCTGGTAGAATAGGTGATAGGTAGGAGATGGGGAATTGGAGGCATACTCCTGCCCCCACCCTAAGCACAAAGAAGCACAAAACAAAATGAATATAACATATATATTTATACAGTGATAGAAGGTACACCAGTGTGTGTCTGTGAATGTTTTTGTAACTTTGGTACTAAAGAGACTGAAAACAAAACTGAATGATTTAAATTTCTTCCGTCGCATTTACTTTACCAAATGAGGCAAAGTAAAAAATGAGTCGATAATACATGTTACATTTGAGAATACATATATAGAGCACTCCAACTGA
>NW_007063186.1:0-1032 GCF_000164805.1 Carlito syrichta | reverse complement strand
CGGATTGCCTGTGCCCAGCAGGTGGAAGGATTGCCTGTGCTTGGTGACTGGGAACGTGTCACTGCACTCCAGTCTGGATGACAGAGTGAGACTCCAACTAAAAAAAAAGAAAGAAAGGGAAAATGTATCCTCCATTAGCTCTAAGGAATGTTTTTCAGGAATTTACAGGAGCACTGGGACCTCATCAAGACCTTCTCTAGGGGTTATGAGAATATGGGCAAACATTAGCAGGTCTCTGTCGCAGGATCTCCAAGACATTCCCAGATGGTCAATGCAGAAGTCATGGCAGTCACACCTACCTGATTATGACACCCCCAAGGGAGAGGATTAAATCCAGGGCTCTTATCACTTATCTAGAGTGTAGGCCCCTCCCTGTCTGTGGGAAGTGAAGCTTTCTTAAATAAATCTTTTCTCACCATTTTGTGTCACAATTTTTTACATTTACTCGGATCTCTGGGTTGCCAACGTTCACCTCTGGCTTGCCAACTCTACCTGTGTTTTGTCTCCTTGTGCCTCTCCTTTCTCCATCCATCTACCCTCACCCTACCTGGACCCTAACAACACTGACCCCAGAAATCTGGCTTCGAAGATAACAATTTTTTTTTTTTCTGAGTTGGAGTCTCACTCTGTTGCCCAGACTGGAGTGCAGTGGCCGCTCCCGGCCACCACAGTCTCATCCTGCTGAGCTCCGGTGATCCTCCACCTCAGCCTTCCAAGTAGCTGGCATTACAGGCGTGTGCTACCACGTCCGGCTAATTTTTTGATTTTGTTGTAGAGATGAGATCTCACCTGAAAGGCACGGGGAACAGCCAGGAGGATGTCTCCCGAGATGGCGCCAACACTAGGGAACCTAACAAAGACAACAAAGGCCGTAAATTCCTGCCTCTCCCGTGCGCGTGTGAAACTTAAACTCATGTACAAACATTATCTCCCTATAGGAATACTACCTCATAGCTCCCTTCAATAAAGACCCTAAGATGGCTCTGGCTGGCACGGCCAGGCTCAGAGAGCACAGGCTGCCCCCCTCCCAAA
>NW_007063185.1:0-2004 GCF_000164805.1 Carlito syrichta | reverse complement strand
CCTTTAGAGTCCATGAACTCAAACTCATATTTGGTTCTAGTTATGTAAGCCTAGACATCACCCAGCTTCCAAATATTATCACAGAATATTTGTTCGAAATTTGTTTTAAATCTGCCATGAAAACTTGCCCATAGTCTAAACATGAGTTTTAGCAGATGAGAAAAAATGATTCTGGTGTTTGAATCACACTTTCTCAGCAAGGGAGTCACAGAAACCTGCAAAGGCAGTAGGCCAACAATTCCAAATTAATTTCATTATTGAATTAAATAAATACAACTACACTAATGTAAAATATTATTTTTCATTTAAGCTAATGCTTTAAACAATATGTATCGTGTTTTTAAGACAGAGCTTTAACTATATTAGTTTGCAACAATTTAGCACAGAGCACAGATCTATGAAATTAATTCTTTAGAAAGCAGAGTCCCTAACCCCAAATTACAAGGAGGATCACCAAATGTTACAACTATGCTCATTTTCTTTTGCTAAGACTACACAAATGAGATATATATAACAAAGACTTATTGATATAAAGACTCTTGCTTGTAAGACAGTTGAACCAATCTTACTAAATAAGACAGTACATGAGTAATTTCATCCAGATTTATACAGCACCTAGAACATTATTGTCAACCCCAGGTATTTCGACAAAGCTTCTATGTAAAGACATAATCTTGACTAAGTTAAAATCAGAGCTCTCTACTGTCGGTGACCAGCACTGACCAAGGGTGGGTTAGGACCCGCACCGGAGAATCAGGAGATGGCGAGAAGACCACTCGGAGGCAGTTCTTCTGGGAACAGTCTGATCAGGACTGAAGTCAAATTTTATTCGGACTCCTTCCAACTTATATACCACTTTCTATACCCTCCAGCAGTGTGATAATCACTCACTGGGGGTGTACAAGTTCTGTGCTTTACAAACTATGCATCACAAGACCACCGCGAGATCTGCAATTTCCAAGCAAACAATTCAAATTCCATGATGCCTGCCGTGCTTACATTAAGGTCACAGGTGCACAATTTCTATACAAATCGTTCAAAATGTTTTCCATAATGTTCAATGAATCATTCATATTATACTCTTTGTTCTAAACCCTGATTAATACAAAAAACTTTTCTAAGTTAACTCTAGGTTCAATCCAAGTTCACTGACTCCCAATATTTTTAACGATTAATATTATCAACTTAACTCTATACTATAATCTATAAGTTTAGTTAAATGACTTAACTGTCAGTTATACTATTAACCTATTATGATTTAACGTAATGCCTTATAACTCAGTTAAAACTTATTCTTAAACTACAAAACTTTACTATAATTCATATGTTTCATATGTCTAAACTTTAATTTTTATATGATCTAGTGATTGGACTTAATACTATGCTATATCCTATTAAGCTAATACCTCATCATTAATTCTTTTATAAATCGTATAGTAATTATTATATTTGAATAATGTAGCAAAAGGAAACAAAACAGCAAGCATAAATTTATGCAATTATGAGTGTATATGTATATATTTTATCCTAACAAGTCTACTCTAAAAATCAAATAGTAGCTGTCACACTCTTGAACAAGGAAATGCAGGGTTGCCAAGATGGCGGCCATGGGCTGAAGCAGACAGAGTTTCGGTAATTAACGAAACAAAAGAAAACGTTCTGCCTGGCTAGGGGCAGGGTGACAAAACTATCATGGTAATTTAGTTTCTAATCTTAGCCCTAGGGGAAATAGCTTTCCAAAACTGACTACCCAGTCTACCAGGAAATAGAAGTTAAAAAATATCTAGAAAGAAGTAAAACTTAGAAAGACAGAGAGAAATAATTCTGCTATGCACTTTCTATCAGGTGTATTGAGATTTACTTATATTTTACTGCCATGTATGCACACTGGTCACTAATCACACGCCAATATTATAGGTATAACTGATATCCTATGTCAGAGGCGATCTTCCAGATGGGCCTTTACAGGCCTCAGCCATGTAGCTATAGATGTTGGCTCCCAAC
>NW_007063184.1:0-762 GCF_000164805.1 Carlito syrichta | reverse complement strand
GGGCGTGGTAGCACATGCCTGTAATGCCCAGCTCCTCGGAAAGGCTGAAGCGGAAGGATCAATGGAGCCCAGCAGGTCGAGGTTGCGGTGGCCGGGAGAGGCCACTGCCTTCGGGCGCGGATCCCAGAGTGAGACTCCAACTCAGGCCAGAGCCCCACGGTACAGAGAAATCTGAACAGTTATTTGCTGGAGTGGAACTATGGCCTTAAGGACATTTTACTGAAACCTGCTAGCTATTAATGATGAATGTTTCATTGCCTTAAATGGTGGACAACCAAACTCTTCGACGACCAAAATATGAAATGCAAATTTCCAAGTGTAACTTATATTCAGATGAAAAAACATGCAGTCATATACATAAAAATTGTTGCACTCTGTGCCAGGTAACAGCAGTTATTTCAATCTACCCTGTACGAATGTGGAGGTGGGGGGAGTCTAAGTTAAGGAACATCAAAACATCATAGATATATGCTTCATTTTCTTCTATCTGACCTGTCGTCTTCCTCCCATGTTTTTAAAACACTTTTCACTTCTTGTAAAATTGTGTACTCAAAAGTGAACAACTGAAATCTGAATTCAAAAGTGAACAAACACAGTTTAGCAGATTAGTGCTCTACAACAGTACATTGAAGGAGTTTACGAAATGTGCCTTTCTGTGTGGAAGAGAGCGGCTCGAAGGTAGAAGTCACATACCCACTGTCCTATGCAGTGAGCCATGACTTGGCCAGGAGGATGTGGATCGACCTAAGGGTTACCATTTCA
>NW_007063183.1:0-921 GCF_000164805.1 Carlito syrichta | reverse complement strand
TCGTTGAAAATCAATTTGCTGTCATCATTACTTCTGTGAACTTTATTCTGTTCCTTTATCATTTTATTTTTATTTTTCAGTTGGAGTCTGCAGCTCAGACTGGAGTTCAGTGGCACACTCACGGCCACCCCAGCATCGAACTGCTAGGTTCCAGTCATCCTTCTGCCTCTGCCATTCAAGTAGCTGGAACTATAGGCATGCGCGTTAGCCTGGCTAATTTTTTATTTTATTGTAGAACTGAGGTCTCACCAAGTTTTCTAGGCTGGTCTCAAACCTTCTGGCTCAGGTAATCCACTCACTTCGAGTTCCCAAGGTGCTGGAATTACAGGCTGAGCCACGGAGCCCAGCCTGTTCCTTTTTTTTTCTATGGGTCTATTTGTATGCCAATACCACCCTGTTATGGTTACTAATATTGAAATCTTTTCAAACTCATTCTATGAGGCCAGGATCACCCTGATACTAAAAGTAGACAAGGACAAAACGAAAAAGAAAACTACGCGCCAATATTTTTTCATAAATGTAGATATTAGACAAAATATTAGAAAACCAAATTTAAAATAGCATATTAAAATGATTATTTACCATAATCAAATGACATTCACCAAGAGTGATTCAGCATATGCAAATAAATAAATATGATACATTACATCAACAAAATCAAGGGCAAAAAGTATATGATCATTCAACAGATGCTGTAAGAAATTATTTGATACAATTCAACTTCTATCCATAAAATTTTGCACAATTAGGTGTAGAATGAATGTATCTCAACACAGAGAAAGTTATATAAGACAAACCCAGAGATATTATCATATTGAGTAAAGAGTAGTTGAAAGCATTTCCTCTAAGATCTGGAACAAGACAAGGGTGTCCATTTGAATTATTTTTATTCAGCCGAGTACTGGTATACCTATCCAGACC
>NW_007063182.1:0-1106 GCF_000164805.1 Carlito syrichta | reverse complement strand
TCTGCTTCCTAGCTATAAATCCACAATTGAGAGCAGGGGATTGAACAGATATCTATTTTTTGGTGTTTTTGTTTTGTTTTGTTTTTTTAGTTGGAGTCTTACTCTGTTGCCCAGGTTAGAGCACAGTGGCACACTCATGCCAATCCAGCATCAACCTGCTGGGCTCTGGTGATCCTTCCACCTCACCCTTCCAAGTAGCTGGAACTACAGGTACATGTTACTACGCCCAGCTAATTTTTGATTTAGTGTAGAGACAAGATCTCACCAAGTGGTCTGGGCTGGTCTCAAACCCACAGGCTCAAGCAATCCACTCACCTTGGCCTCCCTAAGTGCTGGGATGACAGGCTGAGCTACTGTCAAACAGATATTTGTACACTGATGTTCATAGCAACATCATTCACAATAGCCAAAAGGTAGAACTAACGTGTTCATCTGTCCATCTACTCATACAATGATTTGAGGTCTACTCATACAATGAAATAATTCTCAGTCACAAAAAGGAAGGGAAATAAGGCAGACACAGAAGGGGAAATTTTTTTTTTTTAAACTGGAGACTCACTCTGTCACCCAGACTGGAGTGCAGTGGCCACTCCCAGCCACCACAGCCGCGACCTGCTGGGCTCCAGTGATCCTTCCGCCTCAGCCTTCCGAGTAGCCGGAATTACAGGCATGCGCTACCACAGCCTGCTAATTTTTTGATTTTATTGTAAAGATGAGGTCTCGCCTGCCCAGGTGGGTCTCGAACCCGTGGGCTCAGGCAATCCACTCACCTCAGCCTCCCAAAGGCGCTGGATTACAGGCCGAACCACCAAGCCCGGCTGGAAGGGGAAATCTTGCAAGAGTCCACTTTTATGAGGTAACTGGAAGAGCCAAGTTCATAGAGACAGAAGGTGGAATGGTGGTTACCAGGGACCAGAAATAGGAAGTGGGAAAACTACTGTTTAATAGCTTGTTGTTTATGAGGATGATCCACAGAGATTGTATTGGGGCTGAAGAAAACTTTGGGATATAGATAGGGGTGGTAGTTACACAACGTAGTGAAAGTGTTTAATACTACCAAGATATACAGTAATGACTGGCCGGGTGCAGTGGCTCATGCCTATAAT
>NW_007063181.1:0-1066 GCF_000164805.1 Carlito syrichta | reverse complement strand
TTTTCTTTCACAATCTAGAAGGTGAAATGGAAAAGTTTCTGTATCTGTGTCTTCAAAATTGATTGTTGTATACCCAAATTTATTTATTGTTATTCAGAATGATAATCTCAGTCAATAAAAAAATAATATAAATGAAAACTGAAGAAAACTGACTTTCCAACAAGAACACAGAGCTGTGGTGACTCACAATTGAGCAGTTTAAAACCCTAGAGACAGCTGTTGGTCAGTGATAAAACTCAGTGGAAGTTGACATCAGGAACAAAGAAACAGAAAGCAAACTACATTATCTAACAGTAATAAAACATAATTCTGAAAAGATAGCATTGGTAGAAGCCATTGGATAAAATCTATCATGCTCTAAATAGAAATAAATAGCCTTTTCCCAGTTTGCTAACCATGGAAGAAATGTCTGTCTATGCAGTAGAAGTACTGAAAAACACACAAACACATGCTACTCACATCTGCTTCTCCAATATGAACTGTTCATTGTGAAATTTCATGATGGGGACTTTTGAAAGTGGCATGGCATAGCAATACAATGCCTTACTAAAGTTAATATTATACTTAATTAGCAAAATACAATAAATAACTACATTCTTAGGTTCATTTAGGGTGAAAATAATCTGAAAAGAAGGGATTTAACCAAAGGCACATTTGATGCCGTAAATGTCCCAATTGATGTTTGCCCTGTGCTGTCCATATTTTTTAAATGCTTTCAAAAGTCTAATAGCACTCCCGTGCCATAAAATTATGTCATTTAAAGTATTAAAACTTCAACTTCTAGTCTATTTATGAAATTGTGCAACAATCACCACAACCTAATTTTAGTATATATTTTTCACCTTTAAAAAGATACCCTGTAATCGTGGAGAGTGAGGGTGGGAGTAGGGTGGTCAGTTTCCTTGCCCTCAGCCTTAGTCAACCACTAACAACTTTTTGTCTCTACATGTTGGCCAACTCTGGACACTTCATAGAAATGGAATTATACAACTTGTGTCTTTCTTTGACTTTCTTCATTTACTGATACTTTATTCTGTACTAACCTACTAAATACTGATACATGTTT
>NW_007063180.1:0-1651 GCF_000164805.1 Carlito syrichta | reverse complement strand
GTCGGAATAGGGCAGTCCTTCCACACACACTTCTCAGAAAACGGGATACTCTCATGCATAATCCGGCAGTTGCACTTCCAGCAAAAGCCACAACACAGGTTAGAAAATACAAGAAAAGAAGAGTCTGTGAACTCACGGTTAAGGGTCCATGTCCAAGAGCGGCCTGACTCACGTTCCCTCGACGTGGTAGGGGGGCCCCAGCTCCGCCGCCTGCGGGGGGCCCGGCTCCGCCGCCAGCGGGGGGCCCAGCTCCGCGGCCAGCGGGGGGCCCAGCTCCGCGGTCGTCCCAGTCGCCGCGAGCCACACTCTGGGCTCCCGCAGCGCGGGAGTCCGAAGCACTCCGTGGGAGGCCGCGGCCCGGGAGGCGGAACCGCGTTGCGCCTCGGTGCTCGCAGGCAGGATTCTGAGGAAGGATCGCGTCAACCCAGCAGGTCACGCGGCCGGGACGCGACGCGCCGTCCTCACGCCAGGGCGCTGCAGCCCCGCAATGGCGAGGGACCCGGAGCCCCGCCCCCACAAGAAAGAGATTGACAGCAGGTACCATTCATTGTGCAGAGTAGGTGTCTGATACATTTCAACAACTCCAACGTAACACTAACACATGAGAAAACGCAAACATGGTCAGAAAGGAAACATGCCAGAGATCTACACATACCGCTGCAGGGAAAAAGACACAAATCGGGACAATTCATTTTAAGCAGTAGTATACAGTTGCTATCTATACTCAATGAAACATATCGAATGAGTCAACTGGGATATATTTCAAAAATAAGTTAATTAAAAATCAGCAATAAGATATTTTATCTAAGCACATTTCCATAAAATAAGGGTATGTGTTTTTATTTGGGTGTGGAAAAAAGTGATTAAGGCTATAGAAACAAGAATTCCTTTCTAATGACTGGCCATGGATTCAGGGATCTGGTATAAACGTTTTCTTCTTCATTTGTAATTTGAAAGAAGTAGGGTACAATTCAGGGTGAAATATATTAATATTCATTTTACAGGAACCCTTGTTGTTCAGGCCTGTCCCCGAACGTCCCGGCACCCCGGGCACAAACCAACGACTGCAAGTCCTGGCCCTCCCCCTCCCCTGCATCTCCCAACTCTGAAAATCTTTTTTGTTGTCGTTATTATGATGGTTGTTCAAGGTCCACTTATGAGTGAGTACATGTGATACTCAGTTTCTGCTTCCGTGAAAGGTCACCCAGTAGTATAGACTCTAACTCCATCCAGGTTTCCGTGAACTTCGTGAGTTTGTTCTCGTTGTGACTGCATAATATGGCATTGTTCCTACGTACCACATATTTTGAATCCAGTCCTCTTTAGATGGGCAGGATGGTTGGCTCCATGTTCTTGCTACTGCGAACAATGTGGCGATAAACATACATGTGCAAATATCTCTTGGAGAGAGGGATTTCGTTCTTCCTGGTATGTTCCCAGTAGGAGGATGGCAGGGTCGATTTTTAGATCGTTTAGGAATCACCAAATGCTTATCCACAGAGCTGGTCCGAGTTTACACTCCCACGAGCAGTGTAGAAGTGTTCCCTTTGTGTCATTTCCACGCCAGCATCTGTTGTTTTGGGAATGATTGATGATAGCCATCCTGACTGAAAATTGGTGACTCCTCAAGGTCGTTTTCACTTGCATTTTG
>NW_007063179.1:0-713 GCF_000164805.1 Carlito syrichta | reverse complement strand
CTGAAAATTTGAGCACTTTACCATTCACCTCCTCAAAAACAGGTCCAGAAACTGCAGTTTCATTAAGAGTATCTGGAGCTAATACTATTGAAACTAGCAATGCCAGAAACCACAAGCCAGTATCACTGTCTGTTCACAAATCAGAATCTGTCACAGTACTCAATCTTTATATAAAATGTCCTTTTTTTTCTTTGTAAAACAAATTGTTCTCTTGTGTTAGCATATTTGGGATTCCACTTCACTCTTACTAAGAGTTTTTTTTTAATCTCCTATGCACTAAAGTCCTTTCAGTTCTCAGTTACGTTCTTTCTTCTGCCTTGCTACTCCACAAAAGTTTTCAGAGTCATCACTCTCCAAAAACGAGACTCTTTATGACTAGGGACACAAAGTATTCATACCACCCACTGTCTCCCTATTGAAAAATCATCTAATTTTCACAGGAGGTGAACAAAAGTGCAGAACTGGCAAATATACCATGGCATTTCACCATCTCTGATAGCTATATCAGAGCCTAAAGACATCCAGATTCATACAACTGTGAAGCAAAATAGTCTCATTCTAGAAATTTCCTACCCCAGTGTTCGGAGCCAGCCACGGAGGCCCACTGAGCGTTAGGGATCAGGGAGGGCCGTGGACCTCGAGACCGCTAGGACGTGTTCGAGAGCCGTAGACCCCATTTTCCTCCCCCTTTTGCCATGCAGCTCAAAAACAAC
>NW_007063178.1:0-696 GCF_000164805.1 Carlito syrichta | reverse complement strand
CAGCCTCGACCTGCTGGGCTCCAGTGATCCTTCCACCTCAGTCTTCCAAGTAGCTGGAACTACAGGTGTGCGCTACCACGCCCAGCTAATTTTTGATTTATTGTAGAGATGAGGTCTCGCCGAGTTGCCCAGGCGGGTCTCGAACCCACAGGCTCAGGCAACCCACTCAACTCAGCCTCCCAAAGTGTGGGATTACAGGCTGAGCCACCGAGTCCGGCTTGGAGATTTTTTAAACATGCTCTAGGGAATGAGATGTATAAAGGAGTACAAAAAAACCACTGAAATTATATTTTGGAGGGCTGGCCTCTTGTAGTACAGGCTCTTCCCGCTAGCTAAGTGTTCTAGGAACACTGGCATCAGTGTACCAGCTAGCATTGCTGTGAGAGGCTGAGTTTGGCTTTTGTGAGTGGTTTTTTTTTTTTTGGTGGTGGGGAAATTCCTTCAACAAATTTACCCATCTCCTAATGGGTGATTTATGAGTACACCTTCCTGCACTGCACTGAGTGTTCAGCAGTTTTGTTTTGTTTTTTACCGAAAATGACCTTAATTCCAATTCACCTAATCTTGCCCTGAGTGATTTTTTTGTTTCCCCCAATGAAAAAGTCCTCAAAATGAAACATTTTTGCCAATTTGAAAGAGGCGAAACAAAAAACAGCAGAAACACTAAAAGGCATCAAAATTGCTGCGTTTAAACTG
>NW_007063177.1:0-743 GCF_000164805.1 Carlito syrichta | reverse complement strand
CCCGCCTGGCTAATTTTTGGTTTATTGTAGAGATGAGATCTCACCTAGTTGCCCAGGCAGGTCTCAAATTGGCAGGCTCAGGCATTCCACTCACCTCAGCCTCCCAAAGGTGTGGGATTACAGGCTGAGACACCGAGCCTGGCTTCCTGCTAATTCTGAAGCTCATCCCTTTTACCTTCACCCCTGGAATTATTCTAGATGCCACATTAGGTGATTAAGACAGTTTTATACCCAGACAAGGAATGAGGCAAGCAAGGGTCCATTGAGTAATTTCTGAATATGTGAACAAGGAGGATTTGGTACAACTTCACACCGGGGTACAGTTGGGCATATCATTGTCTCCATGAGTGTTTCTGGTTATTCTTCATCTTCATTCTCCACAGAGAGATTTTTCCACCCTTGGGGACATTGGGATTCTTATGGGTTTCTGATTGAAGAAAAGAAAAGGAGAATGGATCTTTGTCGGCTCTGCAAAAGGTTACAATCTGTTTGCAGGCAGGACACTTTTGCAGTGACTTCCTTTCAGCCTCAGTCCAACATACATATTTGATGGATGAAAACAGAGACATGGACCCACTGACTAGGATGCTACCTCCAGGAATAGGCAGGAGCTGGGCTTGGAACTTTCCCCTTGATATGACTTGACCTTTCTTACCATTGGAGAAAGACTCATTCTTTAATTTATGTGCCCAGTAAGCTCCTGCTGAGTGCTGACTCTGAGTGGAGTTTGTTATTACATCCAG
>NW_007063176.1:0-734 GCF_000164805.1 Carlito syrichta | reverse complement strand
ACCTCGTCACTACTGTAAGTTTTTTTAAAAATTAGCTGGGTATGGTGGCGCATGCCTGTGGTTCCAGCTACCTGGAAGGCTTAGATACAAGGATGGCCTGAGCACAGCATGTTGAGGAGGTGGTGGCCATGAGTGTGCCACTATACCTCATCCGCCCTGGGTAACAGAGTGAGACTCCTATAAAAATAAAAATAGAAAATAAAAGACCGCTTACTTGTTCAGAGACACAGATAGAAAGTGACGACCAGTTTTGTGAAGGCTGGCAGTACATCATATTGCCTTCTTCAGATAGTACTGAATACGAATGTGTAAGCTGTCTGATGAAAAATTTTAGACGTTTGTGCAGGGAGTGGAGTTGGAGACACTTTAATTAAATGCATGCAAAGATAAAAGACATGTAAGGTACGGGGAGCAGTGAAGAAATGATTCCCCAAAGAGTCCTTTTTGATTAGCTGAGACTGACTTAGCCCAGCTTTGAGGAGCACCCAGGTTCACACACCTTTCATGACTGGGGAGCCATTGCCTGCAACCACCACGAATAAATTAACAATTAAATTCCATTCTTGATATTTTTCCCATTTGAAATGTGACTCGCAAAACTTTATAAATATAAAAGGGTGATCAGAGTTCAATAGCAGTGAGTCATTTCACAGAGAAGCTTGCTTGCCTCTGTACTCGCACATGTCAGCCTCATGAGGGGCAGAAGAAGAGCAAATGAAAAGATTTGAATCAGC
>NW_007063175.1:0-813 GCF_000164805.1 Carlito syrichta | reverse complement strand
GGCTCGATGGGGCTGAACCCCCTCCTGTGGAAACCACACCCTTTCCTCGGAGCCGGCACCGCCACCCTCCTACTAGAGGTTGCATTGCCATCGTGTGGGCATCACCCAATGTGGGCCCGGATGCCTCCAGGGATATCCTGGAGGAGCCACGGTATCATCATACGGAGGGTTCTCCTGGTCTTCTGGATAATTCTGCTGCGGAGGTACCAGGGCTTCATTCTAAGGGAGAAACTGCACAATTTCAGATCATCGAGCGGTTTGAGTATTACATTCAAAGGAGTAGAAAAAAAGGAAGGACGGATGAGGGATCCCGGGTCACAGGGGCATCGGTTTGAGGCTTTGGCGCCACTGCAGCGATTGGGGTGTGTCTGAGCCCTTCTGCGAGGAGCTCCTGCTGTCCGGTGCCGGGACTGACTCTGTGGGACTATTGCTAAAATAAAGGGTAGTTGACCGTGATATACTTTTCTAAGTCAAGAGCTAGCACTAAGCTGGAAGAAGGATAAGGATGCTGGCCATTGCTTCCTGGTGTGGGAGGAAGATAGAGTTTTGTCCCATGGGAAAATGTGATCAATCCTGTGCAAACCTGGCTTTGCTCAGTCAATGACACAGCAGCAACGAGTGAGTTCTGCAGGACAGAAACACATCGCACTTCTGTTGGGTACTGTTTCCCCTGCGCTCTCCTCACTGTCCATCTTTATCCCCTCGTGCATGAGGAAGTTTTGAGAAACCATGAATCTTCTCGTTTGGTGTCAGCTTCATCCTAATCGGTATTAAGTCTAACTTCATTGGGGTTTTTTGGTTCTGATTTTTCTA
>NW_007063174.1:0-1200 GCF_000164805.1 Carlito syrichta | reverse complement strand
GGTAATGGTACAGGAACAGGCATTTAGATCAATGGAACAGAATGAGATTCCAGAAGCAAAACCTCAATTTCTCAACCAACTCATCTTGGCAAAGCCCCCACCACCTACCAATGGGGAGAGGAAAAACCTATTCAGTAAATGGTGCTGGGAAATTTGGCTGACCACATGCAGAAGATTGAAACAGGACCCCTATCTATCCCCATGCACAAAGGTTAACTCCAAATGGATCAGAGACCTAAACGTAAAACCTCAAACCATAAGAACCTTAGAAAAGGAAGGAAATACTCTCATGGAAATCGGAACTGGCATCCAATTTCTGTACAAAACCCGAAACCCACAGGACTTAAGAGAGAAGATAGACAAATGGGACCTTATTAAACTGACAAGCTTCTGCAAAGCCAAAGAAACCATCAAGAGAGCAGGGAGACAGCCTACAGACTGGGAAAAAGTCTTTGCCAACTCTAGGTCTGACAAAGGCTTAACATCCTGGATCTACAAGGAACTGAAGCGTACTGAAAAGAAGAAAACAAACAACCCCATTATAAAATGGGCAAAAGACATGAACAGACACTTCACAAAAGAAGACATTCGAGCAGCCAACAAACACATGAAGAAATGCTCAACCTCACTAATCATCAAAACCACACCGAGATACCACCTAACTCCAGTCAGAATGGCAATTATCAACAACTCAAAAAATAACAGCTGCTGGAGAGGGTGTGGTGAAAAGGGAACACTTCTACACTGTTGGTGGGATTGTAAACTAGTGCAACCTCTGTGGAAAGCAGTGTGGCGATTCCTAAAAGCTCTAAAAATGGACCTTCCATATGACCCTGCAATCCCCCTACTGGGAATATACCCTGAAGAACACAAATCACTCTATAAAAAAGATACCTGCACATGTATGTTTATCGCAGCATTGTTCACAATAGCAAGAACCTGGAAACAACCATGCTGCCCATCAAAAGAGGACTGGATTAAAAAAATGTGGTACATATACACGATGGAATACTACGCAGCCATAAAAAAGAATAAAATCATGAATTTCGCCTCAACCTGGATGGAACTAGAGTCTATAATACTGAGTGACCTCTCACAAAAACAAAAATCCGAATATCACATGTTCTCACTCATATAATGGACCTTGAACATCCAATGCAATACTATAAGAAAATGACTGATGGTACTGGGAAACTGTGG
>NW_007063173.1:2918-6058 GCF_000164805.1 Carlito syrichta | reverse complement strand
CAAGAGTTGATCCCTGTCATAAGGTTCTTACAGACTTGACCCTGTTTATTTGTTGTCTTTCTTTGGGTTTTGGAGTTGGTTCATGTGTGTTTTTAATCTTTTGCCTGTACTCTTGTGAAGAATGCTGTTGTTCTTTTTTCTTTTTCTTCTGTGTTCAGTACTTTCTTAAGTGTTTCTTGTAGAGGTAGTCTGGTGGTAGTGTAGGTTCTTAGGGATTGGAAGTCTGGAAAAGATTTCAATTCTCCCTCACTAATGAAGCTTAGTTTGGCTGGGTAGGTTATTCTTGGTTGAAATTGTTTCTCTTTCAGTGAAGATAGGGTTCCAGGCTCTTCTGGCCTGAAGTGTTCTGTGGATAAATCTGTTGCTATTCTAATTGGTTTTCCCTGGTAGGTAGTCTGGCCTTTTTCTCTTGTTGCCTTTAGGATTTTCCTTTCATAGCTACTTTGTTTAGGCGAATTATTATGTGTCTGGGAGTTGGTCTTCTCGTTTGTTGTCTGGCAGGGGTTCTCTGAATCTCTTGTCTTTGAATTTTTTCATCCTTAATGAGATGAGGGAAATTTTCTTGAATGATTTCATGAAATGTTTGTTCCAGCGTTGCTTCTGTTTCTCTTTCTGCCTCACGAAGCCAAATTATTCTTAGGTTTGGTCTCTTGAAGTGATCATTCATCTCTTGAAGGTTTTGTTCTGTCTTTTTGAGCTTCTTTTCTGTCCTTTTGACAGTTTGAGTTAGTTCTGTGTTTTGGTCTTCGAGCTCTGAGATTCTTTCTTCAGCTTGACTGATTCTGCTTTCCATGCTTATTAGTCTGTTGCTCATTCCCATCACAGTATTCTTTACTGCTGTCATTTCTGACAACAGCTCCTTCCTATTTTCTTCTTGTCTCTCCTTAATTTTTTTAATTCTTTCCATTAATGTCTTGATGTCTGGGTTTGTTGCATGTAACCAGTCATTCTGGGAACTCTTCATTGTCTGTGTTCCAGAATCTGTTTTCTCAGTGTCTGATTTCCCAGGGGTCTGTGTAGGACCTATATTCTTCTTTTGTTTTTTCTTCATTTGTGTGGTTTTTTTCCCCTCTCTACTTTTTCCTTCCCTCCACGTCACCATCTTCTTTAATTCTGTTATTCAGGGGTAAAGGGATTGGTTTTACTTCTGTTTGTTCAATCTCCTATTCTTTATGTATGTCCTCTTACTTTTTTCAACTCTGGAGTTGCACTGTAGGTTGGAAGTGGTCCTTTTTGCAGTTTTGAGATGTATTTAAGGGGAGAGTTGTGATTCAAAATCTGTCTGCAGGTTCTGGTATTCGCTGACAGGCATGTAGATAATGTGGATCCCACTTCCCACGTCCTGGAATCTGTCCGTGCAGTGGGGCTGTAGGTTTACTCCCTGAAATAAAATGAAAAAGCAGAGGGGAGAGAATGGAGCAGATAGTGGGTTGAAGAGGGGAGTGGAGAGATAGAGGAGTAAGGGGGGAAACAAACGAGTGTGCCAACAAATAGAGAGAGAGGCCTATACTGAAACAGATAAAAACAATAGACCACAGCTACAGTCGTACCAACTCTCATACAAACAAAAATAAAACATATAGTGATGCTCATATACAAGCTAACCAACCACCTTGTTAGTGTGCTGTTCCTCTATACAAAGATATGGTTTACAGAGAGAAGAAAAGAGAAGAAAAGGAAAAGGAAAAAAGAAAAAAGGGAACAGTACAGTAGGAATAGAATTAAGTCATTAAACAGATAGAATCAATGAAGCACACTCTGAGACCTTTCGTTTAAGTCCAATGTCCTTTCAGGTCTGATTTCTAGTTTTCTTTTCAAGCTGGTAAATTAGTTTGCAGTTAGAGTCAATTGCTGCTGATCTGCTGTGAAGGACAGTTCAGATCAACCTACCTTCAGCAGTTTGGTCTATGTCTTTATCAAGCTTGTTTCTCCCGTTTTGGTGTTGTTACCTTGAATCGCCAGCAGGTGGTGCTATCTCATCTCCTCGCCCCAGAGGGGGGTGGCGCCAGACAGGAACAAGATGGCTGCCTGCCTCCCAGCAGGCAACAGGATCCCCACTCCGGGCAGGCAGGACAGTCTCAGACGCAGGATAGGTGGCAGCGATCCCAGCAGATCTTCCCTGAAGCTGTTCATTGTGGATCTCCATGGGCCACGTGGTGCGATATGCTACCCCTCCCAGAGGCCCCAACGGTGTTGGCACCGGCGACGGCAGTGGCAGTGGCGGTGGGGGGAGGGGCAGCGGCGGAGGCGGCGGGACCATTTGGAATGCAGTCAAAACTGTCCAGTCATGCCGATGGCAGTGGCCGAGCTCTGTCTGTAGAGGAGGCTGCAATACTGGGGTCCCCAGCCCCCCGGGGCAAGAGTCAGAGACCCACTGCAGATCTCCCTTGCAGAGGGCTTCAGACACCAGGTTGCCCTGTCGCCTTCTTGCCGCATCCCCCAAGTTTGTGTTCTTAAATACTATGCTTAATATAAGATAGTCATATCCACTTTTCTTGCCTCTGCTGCCTCCTCTTACACCTCCTCCAGCTCTTCCATTTCTGCTGCCCTGAGACAGCAAGACCAACGTCTCCTTTTCCTCCTCTCCTCAGCCTGTCACAGCGGCCTCCGAGCTCCAAGATGGCGCCGAGTGGGGTCAGCCAGGGTCCACGCCGGGTCGGGCGGCGGGCTTCAGCTGGTGACATCCTCCCGGGTCAGCCTGCCTCTGAGGCTCTGGCTCCTCGAGGCGCCACTGGCGCCTGCAGCTCCAGCTCAGCTCCCGCAGGTATTAGGCCTCCCTGCCGGTGGGCTCTGCTGCACAGGTGAAGGCCACCTACTCCTGGCTGCACCACCGCGCCTCCTGAATGGCGATTTTTTAACATTATGTTACTTCCTGCTATTTGGATTAAGTGCATATAGGATTAAAAATATAAGATTTGATTACTATTGCAGTTTAGTACTTGATGACTTTTTGAATCTTGGTAGAATAGATTCAGGCAGTAGGTGTGTTCCTTTAAGTTTAAAAGGATAACAGTTGGAGTAAGTGCTTTAAATAATAAAGGAGGGAGATGTGGCAAGATGGCGATGGCATAGGTGAACTGGTGAGATTCTCTGAACGTGAGTTCCCAAAAAGGCTATCACTTCACTACCCCCATCCCCCA
>NW_007063173.1:0-1719 GCF_000164805.1 Carlito syrichta | reverse complement strand
GCTTCGTACTCTTTAGTACTATGTAGCTATCAGTACTCTTTCTTACGTGTCTTTCTTCACCTCTTCCCAGCCCTGTGTCTCGTTCTCACCTGATAGATGGTATGTATATCTGTTTTCCCTCTCACGCTTCTCTCTTTCTAACTCCCTATTGACCCCCCCTTCCTTCATTATTTTCCTCTTCTATATGCCCCCTTTTTAAATCTAGGGACCAAGACTGCAAACTGCTGAATAGACAGACTGTAAAGCACAGGGGAAAGTGAACAAAACCAGAAGACCCTCATAAGGAAGAACAGGTCATTGCAGAAGAGAAATAAAAGCAACCCCACCTTCCCTCAAAAACAGAATTGAAGAGGGGGAGGGAAAGGGGTAAAGGGAGAAAAATCTACAGAAATGAAGAAAAACCAAAAGAAGAGTATGGGTCTCTCCCAGACGCCTGGGAGAGCAGACACTGAGAAAATTGACTTTGGAATACAAACAATGAAAAGTCCCCAGAATGAAGGGTCTCAAAATGCAAATGTAGATATCAAAACAATAATGGAGAGACTAAAAAGAATTGAGGAGACACAAGAAGAAACTAGGAAGGAGCTGATATCTGAGATAACAGTAATAAAGAATACTGTGAATGAAATAAATAACAAATTGATAAGCATGGAAAGCAGAATTACGCAAGCAGAAGAAAGAATCTCAGAGCTTGAGGACCAAAATATAGAAATAACCCAAACTCTTAAAAACACAGAAAATAAGCTAAAAAAGACAGAACAAAACCTTCAAGAGATGAGTGACTACCTCAAGAGGCCTAACCTAAGAATAATCGGACTCCCTGAGGCAGAAAGAGAAAATAGAGACCACATTGGAACAAACATTCCATGAGATCAATCAAGAAAATTTCCTTATCTAATCAGTGATACAAAAATTCAAACACAAGAGATTCAGAGAACCCCCGCAAGACAACAAATGAGAAGACCAACTCCTAGACACATAATAATTCGCCTAAATAAAGTAGGCACAAAAGAAAAAATCCTAAAGGCAGCAAGAGAAAAAGGCCAGATCACCCACCATGGAAGACCAATCAGAATAGCAGCAGATTTATCTGCAGAAACCCTGTAGGCTAGGAGAGCTTGGAGCCCTATCTTCAAAGTCTTAAAAGATAAACAATTTAGACCAAGAATAACCTACCCGGCCAAACTATGCTTCATCAGTGAGGGAAAATTAAAATCTTTTCCAGATATCCAATCCCTAAGAACTTATGCAGCCACAAAACCATCTCTACATGAAACACTTAAGAAAGTACTAAACACAGAAGAAAAGGAAAAAAGAACAATGTTCTTCAAAAGAGTACAGGGAAAAGAATAAAATATACACGAACCAACCCCAAAACCAAAAGAAAGACAAAAAAAAAAAGAAAGAAAAAAGAAAAAACCAAGTGGAAGAAAAATAACTCAATAAGAACTCCATGATAGGGACGAACTCTCACATTTCAATAATTAGTCTGAATGTGAATGGACTAAATGCACCACTGAAAAGACATAGAATGACAAAATGGATAAAATATCACCAGGCAACAATATACTGCCTTCAAGAGACCCATCTCACTAGAAAGGACATACACAGACTCAAAGTAAGAGGATGGGAAACAAATTTTCAGGCGAATGGAAAACAAAAGAACGAAGGAGTCGCGATCCTAATTTCTGACAAAATACCATTTAAGCTATCAACTGC
>NW_007063172.1:0-950 GCF_000164805.1 Carlito syrichta | reverse complement strand
TCGCCATCAGCGCGTTCTTCTATAGGAATAATGTGAACTATAAAATCTGAAATGCGCCAGCGTCTGTAGAAATTTGAGAGTCTTGCCTTTTCCCACCTTTATGTAATATAAAGTGTTTTAACTAAAGCATGGTAGCCCCATACATTTTAAATGTCAAACTTGCAGATAATGTACCTCCTAAGAATTTCAACTTCAAACTTGGAACTTGTAAAGCCACAAAACATCTTTAGAGGCTTACCGAAGCAAATAAACAATGTGTTTCGGAGAGACTTAGTGAAGAAATTGTTTTTTTAACCAGTGTTTCTCATGGTGCTTTTCAGGTGAGGATGATGATGAGACTTTGGGTCACAGTTCAGGACTACCATCCATGGGAAAGTTTGGAAGCAAGATTTAATGTTAAATTTTGATTTTAAAATGTATTCTACTTTAGTTTCTATGGGTAATGATCTATCAAGATTCATAAACAATTTTATGCTAACATGTTTTTATTCTGACATGGCTATTGAATTTGACCTATGAATTATTTCTATGCATATTTTAATATTATTCCATTTTGTTTTAGAGTGCTAGACTGTATCTAGGAAAACCCGTTTAGATCCAAAATAACATTTTTTTCTAATTTCAAAAAAAATTAGCTTCCATTTTAAAAATGTAATCTGAATTTAAATGAAAACCCTAATTTAGAATTCAGTTCCATTCTTTAACTAGCTGAAAGAAATCTTAGGGAAAATATTGGACTAAATTGCCAGTAATTTGCATTAAAGAGGATGAAACTGAATTTTTTGTTTGTCAGTAGACATGACAGTGTTTCATTAAAGTTAAGCAGTAGAGAGCTCTGATTTTAATTTAGTCAAGGTTATGTCTTTACATAGAAGTTTTGTCGAAATACCTGGGGTTGACAATAATGTTCAAGGTGCTGTATAAATCTGGATGAAATTACTCATGTACTG
>NW_007063171.1:0-924 GCF_000164805.1 Carlito syrichta | reverse complement strand
TACTTCTGTTTGTTCAATCTCCTATTCTTTATGTAAGTCCTCTTACTTTGTCAATTCTGAAGTGCACTGTAGGTTGGAGGTGGTCCTTTTTGCAGTTTTGAGATGTACTTAAGGGGAGAGCTGTGATTCAAAATCTGTCTGCAGGTCCTGGTATTCGCTGACAGGCGTGTGGATAATGTGGAACCCACTTCCCACTGCCCTGGAATCTTTCCAGGGGCAGTGGGGCTGTAGGTTTACTCCCTGAAATAAAATGTGGTTAGCAGAGGGGAGAGAATGGAGCAGATAGTGGGTTGAAGAGGGGAGTGGAGAGATAGAGGAGTAAAGGGGGAAACAAACGAGTGTGCCAACAAATAGAGAGAGAGGCCTATACTGAAACAGATAAAAACAATAGACCACAGCTACAGTCGAACCAACTCTCATACAAACAAAAATAAAACATATAGTGATGCTAACATACCAGCTATCCAACCACCTTATTAGTGTGCTGTTCCTCTATACAAAGACATGGTTTACAGACAGAATAAAAGAGAAGAAAAGGAAAAGGAAAAGAGAAAAAAGGGAACAATAGAGTAGGAATAGAATTAAGTCATTAAACTAATAGAATCAATGAAGCACACTCTGTGACATTTCGTTTAGGTCCAATGTCCTTTCAGGTCTGATTTCTAGTTTTCTTTTCAAGCTGGTAAATTAGTTTGCAGTTAGGGTCAGTTCCCCTGATCTGCTGTGAAGGACAGTTCAGAATAACCTCGGTTCAGAAGTTTGGTCTATGTCTTTATCAAGCTTGTGTCTCCCGTTTCGGTGTTGTTACCTTGAATCGCCAGCAGGTGGTGCTATCTCATCTGCTCGCCCCAGAGGGGGTGGGGCCGGACAGGAACAAGATGGCTGCCTGCCTCCGAGCAGGCAATCGGATCCCCACGCCAGGCG
>NW_007063170.1:0-786 GCF_000164805.1 Carlito syrichta | reverse complement strand
GGAGAGAGAGAGAGAGAGAATGAGAATGTACAAGAGGTGTCCAATCATTCTTTAATAAGGAGCCCACTTTGGTGATAATGAAGCCAAGTCAATCCTGTGCCCGGGGGGTTAATTCATTTATAAGTGTGATGCCCCCATAATACAAACATCTTTTGTTAGACCTGACCTCCCAACATTGCCTCATTGGGGATCAAGACTCCAACCCATAAGCTTTGGGGAACACATTCAAACCTAGCATAGATATTTTTATTATTTCCATTTTATATATGAGAAAACCAAATCTAAGAAAGATCACATAACTTGCCAAAGGAGACACAGTGAGCAATGTTCAGCTGAGACCCAAACCCAAGCAGTCGTTCCTCCAGTAGCTGTCCTGTCCTTCTAATCACTATTCCATAATAGACTCAAGAGACCTACAGGAGACTCCAGTGGTTCTGTGTTCAGCAATGGCTTCCATAAATAGCAACTTGTGGTGATTATATATAAGATTGTTAGATTTAACTTTAGAAATTTAACTAAGAGAAAATAGAGAAAAGAATTACTATTCAACATGGACCTTTCTTTGTCGTGGGGGTCTTGGAAGGGTCTCTACATTTTAGGTATACTCCTTAAACAATAAGAACACCAAATGCACAAACAGAAAGATTAAGAAATATACATAGCTGAGGCGGAAGGATCACCAGAGCCCAATAGGTCGAGGCTGCAGTGGCCAGCAGCGGCCATTCCACTCCAGTCTGGGTGACAGAGTGAGACTCCAACTCAAAAAAAAAAAAAACTACATAAATC
>NW_007063169.1:0-881 GCF_000164805.1 Carlito syrichta | reverse complement strand
CAGAAATATACTTTATTTAATGCCTGAGAAAAATATGTTCCTGAGAGGTAAACTGATGTCTGAGATCAATAACTGCATAGTGGCAGAATTCTAATCCTGGTGCAGTGACTACATTATAGTTGGTTGCTCAATTCATCTGTATAAACAAATGAAATGATAGAGAAAAGGATAACTGAAAGCAGTTGATTAAAAATAAATTTCGATATGCCTTGTGCACTTGGTGTTTGCATGATAACTTATACTTGATTTACTCTTATAAAAAATAATCTAATGATTCTTTACCAAGTTAAGCCATTTTCAGTGGTGATTGTGCACTGATGAGACAAGAATAATCAGCCTATTAGCAGGGAAAGGAGAAAAAATAACTGCTTGCACAGTAACTGTCATATAAGTGGCAAAGCCCTGGAGTCTGCAAAGGTCTGCACATTGTTATGTTGATATATCTAGAGCTACTTTTAGGTTCAGATCTCTGTAAGGCCATATTTTATAATTTCCCTAACATTGTGTGCCATTTTAATAGTCATCCTGCTTTCCCAAACTTTACTTTAGTGATTCCTTCCAATTAAAGAGAATAATTTGAATAAATATTAAAATGTGGTGAAGGGTTCACAAAATCCTTTTCTTCTGCATAAAAATTTGACTTTGGCTCATGTTCTTACTTTGTTTTCTTGGAAATCTGATAAAGGCAGGTTGTGCTGCTTATGGTAAAAATCTTCCCCATATTGACTGCAACTGGTCTGAGATGAATTAATAATAAAGGTTATGAAAAATAGTATTTAATAATAAACACCTAAGGAGAAAGCCATATCTCTGGGTTTCCCTGAGTGTGATGATTCTTATAATTGGGCTTGCTCCTTTTAGGTACCCTGAAATCAGTGTCG
>NW_007063168.1:0-800 GCF_000164805.1 Carlito syrichta | reverse complement strand
TTCCCAAAAAGGCTATCACTTCGCTACCCCCATCCCCCAGCCCACCACCAACCGCGCTGGGGGCAGGCCCGGGACCTTCAGTCCCACGCAAGGCCAGATATTGCGCCCCCGCCCCACTGCTGCCGTTCTACTCGTGTGTGGAAGTCTCCGGTCCCAGCCCCCTCCAGATCCCTCCCCGGCTGCATTGTCTCCAGCCCGGGCACCCGGCATCAAGCCGCCGGTCACACAGGGAGGCTCTGGGCACCCGCCCCTCAGAGACGCTGGTTCCATTTCTGGCTGAAGTCCTCTGTTGGGTCCCAGCGCCACTCTCGCTGTCTAGAGCCTGCCCTTTGGAACTTTGGAGCTCTGGAACTCCGGGTCCACCCTGGCTGAGGCACTCAGCGTGAGACCCCAAATCAGAGGACCCAGACAAGCGGAGAAAAACAGATCTGCTTAAACTGCCCTGCCATTCTCCAGGCAGAGACTTCCATTGCCCTGCCCACCCAGCAACAAACTTTACCTCATTTCCTAAGGCCAGGTATTGCAGCGTGCGGGGAAGTTTTGGGTCCCTGCTCCCTCCAGCTCTCTCCCCGGCCGGCACCCGGCACCGCAGGTCGCACAGGGAGGCTCTGAGCCCCCGCCCCTCAGAGACACCGGTTCCATTACTGGCTGAATACTCTGTAGGGACCCAGTGCCACTCTCATCATTTACAGCCTGCCTTTTGGAACTTTGGAGCTCTGGAACTCCGGGTCCACCCTGGCTGAGGCACACAGCGTCAGACCCCAACCCAGAGGACCCAGACAAGCAGAGAAAAACAGACC
>NW_007063167.1:0-3373 GCF_000164805.1 Carlito syrichta | reverse complement strand
TCAGATCCCTCAATACCCATAACTTAAAAAGAATGTTAGACACTTGGGATCATACCAAACGAATTAACTTCTGCAAAATACAAGACACCATTAAAATAGCAAGCAGACAGCCCCCGAATGGATCACACTATTCTCCAGCTATGTATCTGATAACGTGATAACATCTGTGAGCTACAAGAAAATCAAACACTCAGAAAAAGAGACAAACAATCCCGTTCAAAAGTGGCAAAAATACACGATTGGACACTTCTCATAGAAGAGATGTGGGAAGCCAGGAAACACATGAAAACGTGCTCAGCCTCACTCATCATCAAAGAAATGCAAAGGAAAACCACATTGAACTACCACTTAACCCCTGTAAGAACAGCCTTCATTAATAACACAAACAATATCAGATGCTGGAAAAGATTTGGGGGAAAAAAATGCTTCTGCACTGCAGTGTGGACTGAAAAGTAGAGCAACATCTTTGGAAATCAGTGTGGCGGTTTCTAAAGGGACAAGAAATTGACCTACCATGTGACCCTGTAATCACATTTGAAAAAAACCTGATACCAACCATGTCGCACTTCAAAGCTGGAATGGATAAAATGAATGTGGAACATACAGAAAATGGAATGTTATGCATCCCTGACAAGTGACAGGTAAAAGGATTTTGCAGAAAGCTTGATGGATATGAATTAGGTCATTCTCCGTGAATTATCACGGAAACAAAGAATAGAGTTTCAAATGGTCTCCCTCATGAGCTGCACTTGATCGATTAGAGTGCTAGAAGAAAGTGATTGGCAGTAGTAGAAAACTGTTTTGGGGTAGGGGTGGGATTGGCTGTGGAGTTATATTGTTAAGGGAGGGAGAGCCAGACCTCACCATTCAGGGACGATGCATAATCAATGTTTGAATATTTAACTCTGAATTGTACCCCATATTTTGCAACAATTAAAATAAAATAAATACATAAATAAAAGCTGTAAAACGTGCAACTGACTGTATTTGCTTTCTTCGATTATTTTTTAACTCTTTTCATCTAAAGATAGTTGCAGTCCAGGGTTGGGGATAGAAATGTTCCTTTTGAAGGGATTGATTTCTAAGAAGGGCGCACGACTCCCATTATAACTTCCTTTCCTATTCATACGTGAGGATCCATTGTCCATTTGGTTTCAACTTTGACCCTACTACATTTCTCACATAAATGCTGAATGTTTTAGTCTGCACAAATTGAAACGTGTTGAGATTCCAGACGAGTATCATCCTAAGTCAACTTCACATGGAGGATCAGAGTACCTATGTGACTATTCAGAAGACAGAATGCATAATAAATCTTAACGATTTTAGAAGAAAAACTGCAGAATAATTTAGCTTATCTTTTTCCTTTCTTAAAACTTTTGTACATATTCTTGGGACACGCTGTATTTTCTGCTGGTGAATTTTAATTTAAACTTACAGATATGCACCCCCTAATCCAAAGGTTCCCCTGCCTATTTGAAGGAAACATAAAATGATATTTCGCTTGTATTTTAAATCAATTTCTATTTTTCAAAGTGTATTTCCACTGAATCCCCGAGGATTTTCTCGACCTAAGACATAATGGTGTACTCTGCAACAATGTCTCAGATTAATGTGATACTTTTTACCGACAAGCCTTGAAAATCATGCACACACACAAAAAGAGACCACTGGGAGCCCTATGTTTAGAAACCAAAATAACATGGAGATTTAGAAAGAAGAATTTCGGCTCCTCATTCATATAAAAATTTAGATAATCGAAAATTCTAGAAAACTGACTTTGATGTTACTGAGGCGATGTTCAAATCCTGAGAGACAAACGGCTCAACGTCTGGAAAATAATATGAAAAACATGCAGAAGTGTCTAAACCAGAGAAAGTGATGAAATATTATTAGGTTGTGCTATGACCAAACTCCAACAAGTCTCTGTGACCATAGTAATGAAAGACTACATCGGGGAACCCCCTCAGGGACCTCCCACGGTGAGAGCTTTTCTGTCCTCTCAATAACTTCTGCGTCAAAACAAAAAGCCTACATTGCCAAGTGGATTCTTGAATGACCACTTAACCCTGCAGACGTTTTCGGATAGGTGTGAACACCTTGCTTCTTTCAATTCTTGGGAATGAAAATCCAACATGTCTTCCACTTTTTTCAGAGCACTGTACATAAATCCTTGATACTGAAGGCCTGCTCAGTCATCAAAGTCCCGCCCATTATGATGCCACACTTCTGAGGCTGATGTCATGAATCGCAAGCTGACATGCTTGCTTTCCTGACTTTGGTCACATCTTTTAATTGAAAAATTAGCCGTTTAGGCCAACAAGTGAAACAGGGACAAAATCAATAATTAACATCATTCTTCTCAGACCTGGAAATTACAATAGTGAATTCATATGAAATTTAAAACAATCATGAAGAGCCGAAAGAATCCTTATCAAAAGATACAAAGCAAGAACTATCACTTTCCGCATTTGAAACTTTAGTATACGTTTACAATAATCCAAACAGCCTGGTATTGCTACTGGAAAAGGTCCATAGGCTGATGGGTCAGGACAGAAAGTGAAATCCTCAAATTCTCACCGAACTCATCTTTGAAGGAACCTCCAGGACCCACTGGGGAATGAAGAACCTATTCAGTACATGTTGCTAGGAAAAGTCTGACTACATGAACAAGATTCAAACAGGACCCCTCACTATCACCATACACATTAACTCTCAATTGATCAAAGACCTAAACGTAAAACACCAAATTGTAATCATCACAGAAACACAGGAGACTCCTTTATGAAAACTGGAACCGGCAGCTACTCTCTTCAGATCCCTCACTACCCATAATTTAAAAAGAATGTTAGACACTTGGGATCGTACCAAACAAATTAACTTCTCCAAAATACAAGACACCATCAAAATACCAAGCACACAGCCCCCGAATGGGACAGACTATTCTCCAGTTATGTATCTGACAACGTGATAACATCTGTGAGCTACAAGAAAATCAAACAGTCAGAAAAAGAGACAAACAATCCCGTTAAAAAGTGGCAAAAATACATGATTGGACACTTCAAATAGAAGAGATGTGGGAAGCCAGGAGACACATGAAATCGTGCTCAGCCTCACTCATCATCAGAGAAATGCAAAGGAAAACCACATTGAACTACCACTTAACCCCTGTAAGAACGGCCTTCATTAATAACACAAACAATATCAGATGCTGGAAAAGATTTGGGGGAAAAAAATGCTTCTGCACTGCATGTGGACTGAAAAGTAGAGCAACATCTTTGGAAATCAGTGTGGCGGTTTCTAAAGGGACAAGAAATTGACCTACCATGTGACCCTGTAATTCGCCTGTAGGGAATAAACCCTGGAGGAACTC
>NW_007063166.1:0-777 GCF_000164805.1 Carlito syrichta | reverse complement strand
TTGAACCCCTGGACTCAGACAATCTTCTTGCCTCTGTCTCCCCAAAGTTCTGGGGTGACGGGCATGAGCCACTGCACCCGGCCAATAAGTGGGAGTTACAGTAAGACATCGCAAAGGCAGGTAGAAGGTCATAGTGGATGTTGAAGACTCAAAAGCTGGAGGGTGCATAGGAATGAAAAGTTACCTACCAGGTAAAGTGCACACAGGTGTGCTGGAGGGTACACTTAAAGACCAGCCTTTTTTACACTAACAGAACGTATCCACGTGAGCAAAAATCATGTGGACACCCTGAAGCTATTAAAAAAATTTTAACGGTGTGTTTAAGAACTGTATAGTGTATTTTATGTTATACTTTAATCTTAAAGTATTAAGTATCCTCCCAAAAGACGAGTTGTTTTCTCATAATAATCATGGAAATGAGAAATGTACTATAATCGTAGGACAGGTGAGTATGATATATTCATTGCCTTCCCGAGGAGCCCACAGACTCTCTTCAGGCCTGCTGTGATTGTCCCTGTTTTTCTGGTGTGAGGCGTTTCTGTTTCGTTCTGGTTTATTTTATTTTGTTTTTCCGAGTGTTGTACGCTCTTCTTCACAGCTCTCATGATTCCCAAATCCTACTAAAGATTGGGTGGCCTAGAATTTTCGATGTTGTGAGGGAAAAAAAGCTGCACATTTAACTTAAGGGTTAATCATTGAAGATTGAACGAGTTATCGTTTCAAATTGTGAAGTGAAAATATTTCCCAAGATACGGCATTTATGTTCTACTACAAAAT
>NW_007063165.1:0-854 GCF_000164805.1 Carlito syrichta | reverse complement strand
GGACCCGATCGCTCTCAGGCTCCCCAGAGGGAAGGAAGAGGAGAGGAGGAGGAGAAGCAGCCGGCAGAACCTGGGAAGCAGGGGTGCTGTTCTCAAAGGGAATGTTTAAAAGACACTCAACTTTACACAGCAGTGAATCTTCCTTTGCGAAGCTACAGTCTGGTCACGTCTCTCTGAGCGATTGTAGCCATGTTTCCTAATTTTGACCTCCTCTCCTACATCGGGGAGGTGAATCTCCTCTCTCTTCTCTCTAATTTACTTTCTAAAAAACTATATCATGCTATCTAACTTCTGTACAATTCTTTGCATCTTTCAAGAGTCACTGGATTGCGCACCACAACACCGGTGGGTCTGATCTAACATTTTAAAGTCCCCTACCAGGATTCTCAACCTAACATTTTTAGTGGTCCCACGGAGATTCTGGCATCTAACATACATATTGTATCCACTTGTGAGGAAAGTGACTCCATTTTTCAGAAATCAAAGTGGAAATTTAAAAAATAATGCAAACTCTTCAAACCCAGAAACGCTTTATGTTTTCAAAGAGTTCCGCGAAGTCCCATGTCCAGTCGTTTATATCAGTTTTCAGAAGTCCACTTACCAGACACCCTTGGGTGTGTCTTCAGTTCTACCCTTGACTAGTCACGATGCATGACATTTTCCACCAAACCGTATCTGCTGTTCACCCTGCCTACTTAATAAATACCTGCCCTGTCCCAGAATGTAATACGATAGCTGTAACTGTAGAGAAGGTTTGCCTGGGCTCCCCGCTTCAGAATTACTTCTTAGACTCCCAAAGGAATGCCAGCATCTTATTTACATTCCATTTCGGTCCTTGAAACAACACCACAAAG
>NW_007063164.1:0-778 GCF_000164805.1 Carlito syrichta | reverse complement strand
TTCGAGACTCGCCTGCGCAACTTGATGAGACCTCATCTCTACAATAAATCAAAAAATTAGCCGGGTGTGGTAGTGCACTCCTGTAGTTCCAGCTATTTGGAAGGCTGAAGTGGAAGGATCACCGGAGCCCAGCAGGTCAAGGCTGCAGTGGCTGGGAGTGGCCACTGCACTCCAGTCTGGGTGACAGGGTGAGACTCTCAAAAAAAAGTGGTTTGCTATGTATGTAATAGTTTCTAAACTACAGCTTTATGGTAGGAAAAGGGAGAGTATAATAAAAAGAAGATCATTATTCTTGGGACTTATATCTGATTATCACATTTATGTTTTCCCTTTAGCAAGTTCAAAGAGCATTGATGACTTAAGATAATCATAATAGAATACTTTTTAAAAAAAAGATTAAAAACCTGCATCATTTAGGGATATAATGCAAAGACTGAAACTAGATACACATACACTGAGTTCAAATCCCAGCAATCCCATTTAATAGTTGCACATTTTTAGAAAATTTTCCCACTCTAAAGCTCAGACTTCTTTTTTTTTTTTTTTTTAATAATTAATCAGTATTTTTATTATAGTTTTGTGGGGTACAGTTAAGGGTTAGGTGTACAATTACGTTTCATTCAGACACCCTGTTGATAAGAGGTGTTTTCCCAGCCCCAGACAGATATTGCTACTGTTAATCCCCTCCCCCTCCCCCCCATAGTTTCCCAGTACCGTCAGTCATTTTGTTATAGTATTACATTGGATGGAAGGGCCATTATATGAGTGAGTACATGTG
>NW_007063163.1:0-848 GCF_000164805.1 Carlito syrichta | reverse complement strand
GTATGATGAGTGTGAGGTTTCCATACGAGTTCCCAGCGTGGCTAAGACACACTCCTCTGGAGTCTTCCCCATAATTCATTGAGCATGCACTGTTCAAAGTTACCTTATGGACCTTCCCGAAGACCTCAACCCCCTGTCATTATCCTGTGCTGAATATCAGGTCACAGGAGGGCGACGGGGGGAGAGCTCTTCACCTCAACTCTGGGCTTTGTTCTGTCCTGATAGAGTTCCTTGAGAAGAGGAAACAAGCACAGTAAGGATAAATGTGGGGTACATGTGAGGATTACCATGTAATTAAGTTGCATGCAGGTATGTTTTGGACTTCAAGCAAGCCTTCCCTCCCCCTAGTAGTAGACATGGTACCCAATCGGTGGTGGGTACCCATTTCTCCCCCCAATCCCTCTCTCCTTTAGCAGTGCCTGGTGTTGTTTGTGTTTGTGTGCCCAATGTTTAGGACCAGTTTATGAGCAAGAAAATGTGGAACATTATAGCACTTAGTAAATAATCTTTCAGTAACAGGACAGAATTGAAGACCAAAAATTAAAGAGGCATGAGATTGGTTTCTAGACTTACTTGCTAGAATGATGGTCTCCAGTTTCATTCATGTTTCTGCAAAGGACATGATTTTGTTCTTCTTTATGGCTGTGTGGTATTCCATTGTGTCCATGGACCACATTTTCTTCATCCAGACCACTTTTGATGAGCATCTGGGTTGGCTCCATGGTTTTGCTATTATGAGTAGTGCTGCAGTGAACATGTTTGTGCAGGTGTCTTTTTGGTAGAATGATTTATGTTTCTCTGAAAGTGAGCTTGCTGTCGCTCCATTTTTAGTGCTTGAGAAAACACTA
>NW_007063162.1:0-775 GCF_000164805.1 Carlito syrichta | reverse complement strand
AGTCAGGGCCTCACTCTGATGCCCAGACGGTACTACAGTGGTACAATCACACCTGACCACAGGGTAGACCTCCGGGGCTCAGGCAATCCTCCCAAGCGGCTGCAACGAAAAGCCTATGTCTCCAGGCCCAGCTCATTGATGACATTTTGGAGATAGAGATGAGGCTGCCTGATGTTACACAGTCATGTTTCAACTCCTGGGCTCCAGCAATCTTCCGTCCTCAGTCCGCCAAAGTGCTGGATGAGAGATGGGAGATTCCATGCCTGGCCTACCCTTAGCGGGAGTGGTTTTGGTCCACAATGAAGTGTGCTTTGATTGCGGGGATACGCTTCCTAGCTGTCCATAGCCAACGATTTAGCTTGCTTCCCTTAGGGTTCTATGAGTTTCCTTTACTTCTCACCACCAACATTCACCACTCAACTTTGCGGAGAGCACCCTGGCATTTGTTCTTGCCACATAGTCTCCTTGAAAAGTAACCAGACCTGTTAGTGAGAATTTCAGAGTGCTGTGATCATAGACAGTGCCTCTACTGCGAGGAAAACCTTCTCCAAACCCATGCGCGGGAGCCAACGGGAAGGACAGAGACCCACTTCTCTTGGAGTGACATCCATGCTTCAGGGGTGGGTGCTGAGTGAGGCCAGGTTGTCCAGGTCCTAACGGGTGATCGCCACCAGTATGTCACCTCTGCTCTACAAGAAAAGCAGCGTGAAGACAATCTCAACCCCACTGTCCCGGCCTGCCCGGCCCTGCACAGAGCTCCAATCCTGTGAGTGGG
>NW_007063161.1:0-757 GCF_000164805.1 Carlito syrichta | reverse complement strand
CCTAGCAGGTTCCCTTAACTGCCAATCCCACTCCCCTCCCCAGACAGTTTCCCATTATTCCCAAAAACTTTCTCATATTATTATGTGAAAGGTACCTGTAGAAACCTAGAAGAAAGTTAGCTTATTATTAGCTTTTTTTTTTTTTTTACCTCAGGGTAACGATTAGCAAGCATTCAGACATTCGACTCCAGGACAAACAGCAGCCTATCCCATCCCCCATAGGCATATCTCTTTCAGATGCAGCCTCAGGACAACCCAAATGACCACCCACCTTTGGTCAAGGAATTTGTGAATTGTAAATGTCTAACAAGTCTCTTACAGGAAATCCCCCTCAGGTTAAGCTAATCAGCCCTCTGTGAACTTCCTGACACAGAAAGCCCCACCATGGCAGGAATCATGTGACTAACCCACCCATCTGCCTGCTCTCCATCATCTGACATCATCAGTACCTGCACTTGCTTGCCCTTTTGTGATGACATGGAGGCAGACCACCACCCAATCACCCTAATGATCTTCCCCCATCAAAGGGGAATGGTTCAAAGGACACAACCACAAGCAACCAGGGGACATTGCCTTGCTAGAGTCTGGCGTGGCCATGTGCTCTTTGAGTCATGGCTGTCGCCATGCTTCCTGGCTTTGGTCCCCCTCCCCCATCTTGGGAGCTGAATCTTCTCTTTCTCTCTCTAATTTATTTTTAAATAACATTTCTTTCTTAATCTTTTTGTGTGTCGCAATTATTTGCTATTTACTCGGATCT
>NW_007063160.1:0-2872 GCF_000164805.1 Carlito syrichta | reverse complement strand
AATCACTATTACCTGCTCATTCATTCACAGAAAGAGAAATTTATCGATTAACAGGATCACAGAGAAGGGGAGACATGAGAACATACCCCAATATGAAATTACAAGATGAAGTAAAGGGGCCTGGCCACTCCAGCTACTGATAACTGTATTGAAATTAAAAAAGAACTTCTGTCACTTCTTCGCTGGCCAATAGGGCCAATTATCTAAAACTCTTTGCTAGAATTCAAAAACATACCAGAGCAAGGCCCTTCAACCAAACTCAGATAATTACTTTTGACAAATGTTCTGCTTGAACATAATGGAGTTGCTCAAATGCTTTTAAAAATGACCACACTTAAAACAGTAAAACAATCTTTACAAAGTCAACCCAATAACACATCCTGGTGCATTCGCCCCCAACACACACACACACACACACACACACACACACAGTCACATACCCTCGGTGCCTGCAGTTGACTTTCTTTCGGCCAACTGATAACAGATGGTAAGTTGGTGAATAAATATTTAATTTATGCAACCCAAATCCTGAAAGTCTGAGTTTCAAATGTAATGCCTTGCATTCCCGAAGCAAACTGTACAGAAATATATTTTTTTTAAAAACTACATTTCCAGCTGTCCTTTAAAAGAAGAAAATGAAAATAAATAAAAGAAAAACCCACACATATGCATGCACCAAACGAAAGATGCTGAAGACCCTCTGCCAATCAGCATTTCTATAGAGACATTCTTTCCATGATTAAAACAAACACTCCAGCCAGGTTCGGTGGCTAAGCCTGTAATCCTGCGCCTTTGGGAGGCTGAGGTGAGTGGATTGCTGGGCAGGTGAGACCTCATCTCTACAATAAATCAAAAAATTAGCCGGGTGAGGTAGCGTGCGCCTGTAGTTCCAGCTACTTGGAAGCCTGAGGCGGAAGGATCGGCGGAGCCCAGCAGGTCGAGGCTGCGGTGGCCAGGAGTGGCCACTGCACTCCAGTCTGAGCTACAGAGTGAGACTCCAACTCAAACAAACAAACAAACAAACTAAAAACTCTAAAATGTTCAAGCAAAAGAAAACAAGCCAAGTAGCAATGTCCAGGAAGTCACCTAGTTGTACTGTCTTCTAATTATCCAATGACAAAACAAATGACACCGGCCCAACTTCCTCGAACACATACACAGAGACACATAGGCTCCTAGAATTGCACACACGTGGGAAGGAATATACAAACCAACATTGAACAGAGCACAATGCCTACAAACACCAGCATGGCATCCACACCAAAACATGCACATGCGTGTGCACCCATGATGCACATGACACAAAACACAGGCACGCAGCCACCCAGAACCACATGCATTCTCCTCCTCGCCAAATCCGTGCTGTACAGGCCATGTATGCACACGTACAACATTTGAACTCACAAATGCTGAATATACAGACTGTGAACAGAGTTACTGAAATCATGGGGGTGGAGAGGCCAGAAGGGAGCAGTAAGTGCTACACAAGTTTCTCCGAAGTGACAGAGAAGGGAGGGAAGAAGTGCTGAGAGCTTCACCTGCGGAGAAGCACAGCCAAGTCCCGTGAGCTCAAGTCCTGGGAGTATTCCTGGGGTTCCCCTGCGCATGCTCCAAGACAGAGTCACTGCATCCTTTCTGCATGCGCGTGTACACACACGCCTGGGTGGAGCCCACTTCCTCAGAATAACAAAGAGCAAGGAGTCAGTAAAGTGGGTGGTAGCTCAGGCAGGAAGTGGTCATCTCTGGCGCTGCAGGCTGGTGAAGGGAGAGTGGCGGGACCCAGGCTTGGCATGGATAGCAGGTGGAGGGCGTACCTATCAGAAGGAATCCTCTGCCCAGGTGCTGTTAGTCTTCATCTTGTCTTGCAAGTCTGCATCTCATTGATGGTTCTGATGATGATGTGAAGGGTTCCTGGGGTGCTGGGAGTTCCAGTGTGGACCCAATGAACCAGTGACCCTGTGACACATACTTGCTTTGCGGGGTGGAGGGCATGGGCTGGCGGCATTGGGCAGGAGGGACAGAACAAAGGAGTGCAGTGCAGCGGGTGGGGGCACACCATTACGAGGCATGGCGGCCGTGTCAGAGTAGGCGGTGATAGCAGTGGTGGATCCCTGGCCACCAAAGTGACAGCTCCGTAGATGCTCGGCTCGGGCCCTTTCACAACTCTCTAACATTGCAGGATAAGGGGTGCCGCACGCATGCTCGCGATATGCATGCTCACCGCATGCCCCCTTATCCTATCACGCCCTGGAAACCTCTCACGAGATATCCCTCCTCACTCTCCCCCTTCGTCCTCCAATGCAGCCTCCTCTCCCAAATTCACGGGATGCTGCCCACCACGTGCAGGCTATGCTGCCAGTTTCCCTCTGTCCTGCCCCGGCCAAAGACCACAGACATGATGGCCTTTGCAACACTCTCCCATGCACTCACACTCACACACTCGCACACCTCACTTTTGCTGGACTCCCTCAACCGTGTTTTGGTAAGTCTGGGTGGATTCCCAGGTTCTGTTGAAAGGGCATCCAGTCAGTGTCCTCCGATACAGAAGTAATACTGTCTATGCAACTTCACACAACTTTGGGCCACCTGCATAACCTTAAGGAATGTAAGACCAAAGAGCCAAATCCATAGACAAATGCAATGTCATACTTTAACACAAATTATTTTGAAATTGTGTGGAATCTTTCTGTAGGGTAAAAACACAATGCACATGCATTCAACTGAACAGCTGATGTTTACATATTTTTTTAAATTATACTTTCCAGATTTGCAATTCATGAAAGAGTTAGATTGTTGTCTTTATCAATGAACTACCAAAAAAAATTGTGCTCAGTTCAAAAGTTTATTGTAACCTTTCCAACTTCTTACACCG
>NW_007063159.1:0-774 GCF_000164805.1 Carlito syrichta | reverse complement strand
GGTGATGCATGAGAGACAGGAACCTAACAAGGTGGGCCCTGTGATTATTCTCAGTGTACTGTCTTAACACGGTTTCCAGGTCATGGTACAAGAAGGGACCCCTAGGGGGTGGAAGTAATAAGGCTGAGTAATGAGGCTGTGGAAGTAATGAGGCTGAGAACATGGTGAGGCCCAGCTTGCAGGATGAGCAACAGGAGAGGAGGGAATGGAACAGAGACTGGTGGAAATCTGTCTCCTCACATATTCTGCAGAATATGATTGAGGCGTGCATGTGACAACTCGTCTCAGGCCAGAGAAAGAACTGCCCAAGAGGAATAGCAGAAAAAAGACACATAAATTACACCACCAGGAAGAGTACCTATTCCCACCAGCCAAACTCTGAAAGCTTAAGGCTCAGGGGACACTGAATACACAGAAGTGTCAGAAATACTCAGGCCTAGGTTAAATGCTGCTACCAGCCTGCTGAATAAAGACTGAAAGCAACACCCAGAAGGATCAAAATGTTTATTGGTCACTTAACCAAACCCCAGAACAAAGTTCAAGAATATTTACAGAAATTCAAAAGTTCAGAGGTCCAACAAGATAAAACTCACAATTCACAAAGTTTAACAATGAAAATTAATATGTTGCTATGTGCTGTGGTTCACACCGGTAATCCCAGCATTTTGGAAGGCTGAGGCAAGATTACTACCTGAGCCCAGGGGTTTAAGACCAGCCTGGGCAACTTGGTGAGACTTTGTCTCTACAATAAATCAAAAAATTAACTAAGCTGGG
>NW_007063158.1:2325-3500 GCF_000164805.1 Carlito syrichta | reverse complement strand
CAGTGTCAGAAATATAACAAGATCATGTGACATTGTATAAAGACTACATGATAAATTGTGCTTTTCACAGAGGTTACTATAATCTTAGAAGGAATTAAAATGAGAATTCTTGGAACATAAAGTGAAAGGAAAACAACCCTAAATTCTATTTTGGGTTCAATAAGAACACTGATTAAGACCAGTTGTGGAGAGCACAGAATAACATGGGAGTACAGAAAGATTACCATTGGGGCTGCCATGTGATGGGCAGTTGTTCACTATAGGGACTATTCCTTAAAGAGTTAGTCTAAAACATTTCAGACAATTTGGAGTAACCCCTTAACCAAAGAAAAATGTCTAATTAAAGCCTCAATTGGTATTATACATATACGTATACACACATATATATGTACATAGTTTAAAACATGTATGAATATGAAAATTGACAAGTCATATTTGTAAGTATTTCACTTTGTCAAATAATTTTCATTCATGCCCTAATACTACAAAATATACTCCCCTTGGAGGAATGTTTAGTATTAAGGGAAATTTTACTTAGGATTCTGACACTCTTATAGACAGAATTAGCTAAACATTTTGATTCCTATTGTATAAAACATAGCTAAATTAATGGTGAACTCTCTTTGTCTGCATTTGTAAGTAACAAAGTTATTTTTCAATATTATGTATACTTTTTTTTTTTAGTTGAAGTCTCACTCGGTCGCCCAGTCTGCAGTGCAGTGGCCGCTTCTGGGCACTGCAGCCTCCACCTGCTGGGCTCCAGCGATCCTTTCTCAGCCCTCCAAGTAGCTGGAATTACAGGCACACGCTACCATGCCCGGCTGATTTTTGATTTATTGTAGAGATGAGGTCTCGCCAAGTTGCTCAGGCGGGTCTCGAACCCACGGGCTCAGGCAGTCCACTCACCTCAGCCTCCCAAAGCATGGGATTACAGACTGAGCCACTGAGCCCGGCTAATTATGTATACGTTTAAAAACAATTTTAAATGACACATTACTATTGTATACATTTTTTTAAAAAACCACTTCTATAGTTAACTTTCCTGGGATTGTAAATTTGTCTCTCAATTATTTACAATATTCTAATGAAAACAATAATTACATTTTTACAATTAAACAAAAAAACTTCTATTTTACCAGGATGAGCACCACAGTGATCTGGCTAAAGCATTTTTG
>NW_007063158.1:0-811 GCF_000164805.1 Carlito syrichta | reverse complement strand
TAACAGTTTCTGAGAACAAATCTTATTCCTGAAATATGTTTTGCAAGTTAACAAATCATTAAATGCTCTCAACAGTAATATGAGGCAAACACCATTAGTAACCAATCCAGTATAAAAATGAGAAAATAAGAGAGAGATTAAGTATGTTCCTCGAATTCACAAAGCTAGAAAATAGTAAGCTAGAATCTGCAGTAAAGTTTTCCACTCCAGGATGCATAGCCTATAACCATTACACTACACTTAACATACAGATTTAAGAATCGTGTCAAAGCATGGAGTCTGTTTAGCTAATGTCTTATTCCAAGTATGGATGGTAAAGGAAATAATGATAAATAAAATGAGTATCTACATTTTGAATAACAGAGTAGGTAGCAGTAGAGTTAAAGTACTTAACATTTAGGATTCTAGCATTGTAGGTTTGCACAGCAATAACAGCTCTCACTTTCTTTTGCTTGTATATTTTAAGACAGTTGCTATAGAATACAACATGTAAAGGCAAGTCATCCAATTCATGTTTTTATTAAAATCTAAGTAGAAACACAAGTTCCAGTACAGCATCAGTCATTTTGGGTGAGACAAATATGAATTTGACATTTAAAAAATCTGAATAAGCTATGATCCTGCTCCAGGCCTTTGAGCTTAAAACTGGATAAGAAAAGACTGTAGAGATCATAAGGTTCATTGCCTATGGCATTTTGCTCCATTTAGTACAATCACACATCCATAGTTCAATTGTATGGTATTAAAATGCCTGCTTGAGGCTTTAGCCTGAGCTTTTCATTAAAAAGATCTTCATTGTTCAACCAATTTG
>NW_007063156.1:0-776 GCF_000164805.1 Carlito syrichta | reverse complement strand
TTTCTTTGTATATCCGTGTGGATGTGTGTTAATTACCCTATTTTTCCCCAGCATCTTGACCATCTCCGAATCCAGACCTTGTGAAAAATCTATAGCTGTGTATGAAGGGGGTGATTATTGAAATTCTCTTTTCGGACTTCCTCATCTTTGAGAGAGCCTGTCATCCATCTCATGCGCCATTTAACACACTTACAGCCCCTAGTACAGAGTAGGCATTTCATAAGAGGTGCTGTTACTGTTGTTAGTTACAACCGTTTTCATCCATGTCAACGCAGTTCCTTGATTCTTTGCAACTTGGTGATTTCGAACCTAAGACTACCATGTCTGATTTTTTTTCTGCTTAATGAATATATGAGGGGTTTGCTGTCCCAAAGTTGTACCCATCAGCCTTACTCTCCCTAGAGAGTAAGAACTACCCAATAAAGATGTTGGACTTTTGGGTTGTTGTCTGCCCCCAGCTGGCTATAGGGATGTCTTCTCTGTATAGCCAAAACTTAAAGGGGTGCCTGGAAAACATGCACTGCTAGAACACAGGGGCTCTCCGTGTCCTTCTAAGTTAGAGAAAGTTTTTCTGGGAAAGGGTGGGTTCCAGTCAGCCCCTCCATTCTCACTTGTCAGTAAACGTGTTGAGACTTGAAGATATTTAGTTAGATCGCAAGAGCCTTTAGTACTGACTGGGCCTCTTTGGATGCAAAGAGGGTGACTCTCTTCCTGAGTGAGGGTAGAGGGCAGTGATGTAAAGGAAGAGAAAACAGAAGCCAGGAAACTTGAGTTTT
>NW_007063155.1:0-782 GCF_000164805.1 Carlito syrichta | reverse complement strand
GCCCACAATGCGGTCCCCTGTAATATCTGTGGGACTGGGCGACTTACAGTTGATTTGGGAACATTTTCATCCCCCACAACAAACCCCATAATCATCCATGTTGTTCCCCATTTTCCTTGTCCCCCCAGCCCCTGCCTTCTGCCTCTATGGATTGGCTTGTTCTGGGGATTTCATGTACTTAGAGGCACATGGGGGGAGGCCCTCTGGGTCTGGCTTCTTTGACGTAGCATTGTGTTTTCTTGGTTTTTTGTTGAGTCGGAGTCTCCCTCTGTTGTCCAGGCTGGAGGGCAAGGGCATGCTCATGGCCACCACAGCCTCAGCCTGCTGGGCTCTGGTGATTCTTCCACCTCAGCCTTCCAAGTAGTGGGAACCACAGACGTGTGCCACCATGCCTGGTTAATTTTTTTGATTTATTATAGAGACTGGGTCTCGCCAGGTTGCCCACGCTGGTCTCGAACCTGCGGGCTCAGCCAATTCATTCACCTCAGCCTCCCAAGGCATGGGATTACAGGCTGAGCCACCAAACCCAGCTTCCTTTTTTTTTGAGCAAGCAAAAAATAGTATTGTGTCCACGTGTTCATTGCTAGTATATAGGAATATGGTTGATTTCAATATGCTGATCTGGTGTCTTCTACCTTGCACAAATCACTTATTATTTCTAGGAGATTTTTTTTTTTTAGATTCCTTGTGATTTCCTATAAACGTGCTGTGTGCAATTAAGGGCCCACTTTTACTTCTTCTTTTCCTGTCTGTATGCTTTTAAATTTCTTTCTTTTTCCCCC
>NW_007063154.1:0-1045 GCF_000164805.1 Carlito syrichta | reverse complement strand
AGACACATTAACAGAGATTGTCTGATTAAGCAAGGTATGGCTAACTTACATGGCACATTGTCACCATTTACTGGGTCTACTCAACTAAAACCTTTGAGTTCCAATTGCCAAAAAGGCTTTCATTAAGCTAGAGAATGCTTATCTAAATTTCATAAAAATGGCGATCCTTTAAATCAACTACGAGCCACCCCTGAGAGTACCGGACTAAACTTGTGTTCCTCTACCACAACAATATTAACTCCGGACGTTCCGGTAACACCAATTCCTGTGAGAAAAGGGCCCTCTCCCAGAAGGAATAGTGGGTGTAATATTAAGCAGAAGTTCCTTGTCTTTACAAAGAATTTCCATTATTTCTGGAGTGATGGATTCAGATTACACAAGAAAAATCCAAGTGCTTGTTGCTCCCCCTAACAAAACTGTACAGTTTAACAAAGGTCAGAAAAAAGCCCAGTTGCTGCTCCTGCCTTATCGTAAAACAGGTAAAATTGACTAACCTGCCTAGAGGTGACTCTAGATTTGACTCTAGCGATGTTGTTTTTTGGGTTCAGGAGGTTACTAACCCTAGACCTCTAAAAGACATATATATAAGGAGTTAAGATTAAAGGCTTATTGGACACCAGAGCCGATGTTTCTTATATTGCCGGAAAGGATTGGCCTGCGTCGTGGCCAACTCGTATGGCTCCTTCAGGACTCATAGGCATTGGTCGAGTACCCTCAGTAACCAATAGATCTAAAAATTTTAAATTGGACAGATAAGACTTCAAAAACTTTTTGCCCATCTATCCCCTTTACATTATGGGAAAGAGATATTCTTGCTCAAATAAACATATGTTTATATAGCCCTAATGATAAAGCTTCAGCACAAATGCTGTAGATAGGCTATGACCCCTTTAATGGACTTGGTAAAGACAGACAGAGAATACAAAAACTTACTCTAATAAATGAAAAACCAAACAGAGCTGACATTGGCTATTCAAGTTTACCTTATAGGCCATTGTTGTTAAGGATGCATGTCAATAAGCCAGTTTTGGGTAAAACAATGGCC
>NW_007063153.1:0-623 GCF_000164805.1 Carlito syrichta | reverse complement strand
TGCATTGTCTCCGGCCCGGGCACCCGGCATCAAGCCGCCGGTCACACAGGGAGGCTCTGGGCACCCGCCCCTCAGAGACGCTGGTTCCATTTCTGGCTGAAGTCCTCTGTTGGGTCCCAGTGCCACTCTCGCTGTCTAGAGCCTGCCCTTTGGAACTTTGGAGCTCTGGAACTCCGGGTCCACCCTGGCTGAGGCACTCAGCGTGAGACCCCAAATCAGAGGACCCAGACAAGCGGAGAAAAACAGATCTGCTTAAACTGCCTTGCCATTCTCCAGGAAGAGACTTCCATTGCCCTGCCCACCTAGCAACAAACTTTACCTCATTTCCTAAGGCCAGGTATTGCAGCGTGCGGGGAAGTTTTGGGTCCCTGCTCCCTCCAGCTCTCTCCCCGGCCCGGCACCCAGCACCGCAGGTCGCACAGGGAGGCTCTGAGCGCCTGCCCCTCAGAGACACCGGTTCCATTACTGGCTGAATACTCTGTAGGGACCCAGTGCCACTCTCGTCATTTACAGCCTGCCTTTTGGAACTTTGGAGCTCTGGAACTCCGGGTCCACCCTGGCTGAGGCACACAGCGTGAGACCCCAACCCAGAGGACCCAGACAAGCGGAGAAAAACAGACCTG
>NW_007063152.1:0-734 GCF_000164805.1 Carlito syrichta | reverse complement strand
CCATGTGGTGATGAGTAGAATGTGTATTCTGTGGTCTTTGGATGGAGTGTTCTATAGGTATCAATTAAGTCCATTTGGTCCAGAGTCTCATTGAGGTTCCGGATCTCCTTGCTGATTTTTTGTCTTGATGATCTGTCTAAGGTTGTGAGTGGTGTATTAAAGTCTCCAGTTATTATGGTGTTAGAGTCAATGTCTTTCTTTAGTTTTCCTAGAAGTTGCTTTATGAATGTTGGAGCGCCTATGTTGGGTGCATATATGTTTAGGATAGATATTTCTTGTTGATGGAGTGAACCTTTTATCATTATGTAGTGGCCCTCTGTATCTTTTTTAATTTTTGATAGCTTAAATGGTATTTTGTCTGAAATTAGGATCGCGACTCCTCCTTTCTTTTGTGTTCCATTCGCCTGAAAATTTGTTTCCCATCCTCTTACTTTGAGTCTGTGTATGTCCTTTCTAGTGAGATGGGTCTCTTGGAGGCAGTATATTGTTGCCTGGTGATATTTTATCCATTTTGTCATTCTATGTCTTTTCAGTGGTGCGTTTAGTCCATTCACATTCAGACTAATTATTGAAATGTGAGAGTTCATCCCTATCATGGAGTTCTTATTGACTTATTGTTCTTCCACTTGGTTTTTTCTTTTTTTTGTCTTTCTTTTGCTTTTGGGGTTGGTTCGTGTATATTTTATTCTTTTCCCTGTACTCTTGTGAAGAACGTTGTTCGTTTTTCCTTTTCT
>NW_007063151.1:0-693 GCF_000164805.1 Carlito syrichta | reverse complement strand
TCCCCACCCACCCCACCCGGTCGTGACGGTATTCAGGACCCCGAGAGGTGGGGGGCGAGGGCCACGCACCCAGAGGGAAGCAGAGTGTGTTTGGGCCCCCACCCGCGGAGGAGTCCCGCAGGCACACGCCCTGGGGAACTCTTACCTCCCAGACAGGAAAGCCACAAGGAAACACATATGGCCTAGCGGGCCTCCACAGGCAAAGAGATGTTTCAGGGAAATGAACATGCCTTGGGAAGGCCCTGTCTACGTTCTGCACAAGGTGGAGAGCTCCTTGTGGGTTGAGGGATATTTTGTGGGAGGAAGAGCCCTGTGGGGGTGCAATGCAGACGTGAAGCTTCATCACGGTCTCCAGTGGCCCCGTTCCGCTGGCTGAACTGGGCCACATTGGCGGATGCCCGCAAATGCCGTGCTAGCCCTACACATGCCGCCTCATCGAGGACACTGGTGGCTGTTTCCAAAATCATGCCTCTGGGACTGCCAGGATCTCATGGAACATGGGTGGTTTCCAGGGCTGTCTGCTTGAAAATGGCGATTCACAGCGACTCATGGATTGGATCATGCATTGGGTCGAACATCCTTCACTACAAAGCCGGGGACACAGAGAGCCTGGGAAACACACAACCCCATGCTTGTGTGTGTGTGTGTGTGTGTGTGTGTGTGTGTGTGAGAGAGAGAGAGAGAGAGGCAGAG
>NW_007063150.1:0-407 GCF_000164805.1 Carlito syrichta | reverse complement strand
TGGGCCCGCCCTCCGTGTGTCTAGGCTCCGCCCAGCCGGCCTTGGCCTCGCCCCCTGGCCTCCCTGGGCCCTCCCTCCGGGCGCCTGGGTCCCGCCCCCCATGTGTCCAGGCTCCGCCCAGCCGGCCTTGGCCTCGCCCCTGGCCTCCCTGGGCCCTCCCTCCGGGTGTCTGGGTCCCACCTCCCGGCCACACTGGGCCCCGCCCTCTGGCTTCCCTCGGGCCCGCCCTCCAGGCGTCTAGGCTCCGCCCAGCCCGGCCTTGGCCTCCACCTCGGCCTCCCTGGGCCCTCCTCCGGGCGCCTGGGCCCCGCCCACTGGCCTCCCTTGGGCCCGCCCTCCGTGTGTCTAGGCTCCGCCCAGCCGGCCTTGGCCTCGCCCCCTGGCCTCCCTGGGCCCTCCCTCCGGGC
>NW_007063149.1:0-783 GCF_000164805.1 Carlito syrichta | reverse complement strand
GGAATAAGAGAGAGAGAGAGAGAGCTATGTAGGGAGAAGGGTATATTTATGAACCTTGAACCTCGTAGGGGCTGGCCCATGCTGTGCCTGGGGCCCATTGGAGGAGACTATGAGGCAGCATTTTCTATAGGAAGAGGTTGTTGAGCACAGGTTCAAGTTTCGCGCTGGCGGGGAAAAAACGCTTAGGGACTTTGTTGTCTTTGGGAGGCAGAGCCATCTTGGGGACATCCTTCTGACTGTTGTCTGCACCTTTCACTTGCTCCCTCAAGTCTTCTGATATTTCTAGAAAATATCATCTTGCTGAACCTATCATCTTGCCTGACACACATTTTTGTTCATGCAGGTCGCTTTTCTTAGAATGTTGTCTTCTGATCCCAGATTTGAACGTACTTATATTTCAAGGCCAAACCAAGTTGCACCTAATTCATTAAACAGTCCATAATCACTATATACCACATGGCTTCTCCCTTCTATAAATCTGTAAACAGCCACTGCTTGATCATTCATGTGTCACCTATAGAGGGTGTCTGCTCAGTCATCCTCCACTTTATCTCCTCCCTCGACAGAACTTTATACCCCCTGAGGATACATCTTTGTATCCTCCCCAGCATTTGAAACACATATGCAGAGTCCTGTAAAATGTTTAGGGATTGTGATTTACTTTGTGAACAAAAGTCAGTAAAGTTTTATAACTATTACATCATTAAGTGTTGAATTCAATGCCATTATTAGTTAACCTTTCTCTGCTGAAATTTATTTACAGGTATAACTCTACAACCCGAA
>NW_007063148.1:0-801 GCF_000164805.1 Carlito syrichta | reverse complement strand
GCCGTCTGATTCTATTTGCCTTTTTAGTGCCGTCTGATCCTACTTGCCTTAGTAGTGCCACTTGATCCTAGATGCCTTAATATTTCCGCCTGATCCTACTTCCCTTCTTAGTGCAATCTGATATTACTTGCCCCCTTAGTGCCGTCTGATATTACTTGCCTTGTTAGTGCCGTCTGATACTACTTGCCTTCTTAGTGCCGTCTTATACTACTTGCCTTCTTAGTGCCGTCTTATACTACTTGCCTTATTAGTGCCGTCTGATTCTACTTGCCTTATGATTGCCGTATGATACTCTTTGCCTCTTTAGTGCCGTCTGATACTACTTGCCTTATTAAAGCCGTCTGATACTCCTTGCCTTATTAGTGTCGTCTGATACTACTTGATTTCTGAGTACCGTATGATACTAATTGCCTTCTTAGTGCTGTCTGATACTATGTGCCTTTTTAGTGCCGTCTGATATTACTTGCCTTGTTAGTGCCGTCTGATACTACTTGCCTTATTAGTGACATCTGATTCTACTTGCCTTATAATTGCCGTATGATACTCCTTGCCTGTTTAGTGACGTCTGATCCTACTTGCCTTATTAGTGCCGTCTGATATTACTTGCCTTATTAATGTCGTCTGATACTCCTTGCCATATTAGTGCCGACTGATACTACTTGTTTTATTACTGCCGTTTGATTATACTTCCCTTATTATTTCCGTCTGATACTACTTGCATTATTTGTGCCGTCTGATCCTACTTGCCTTATTATGCCATCTGATCCTACTTGCCTTATTACTGCAGTCTGATTCTCCTGA